>NC_056733.1:247992906-248185406 GCF_019279795.1 Protopterus annectens | reverse complement strand
CAGTTAACATAATTAAGCATCAACATTCATTTGAGAGACAAGAAACTTAAATCCAAAATCACAAAGTAAGGGAAAGAAAAGAAAAGAAAAAAATAAAGTAGAGACAAGGCAGGACAAAGAGCAGGTAAAAAAGGGGTTGGTAGTCAAAAGTCAGTGACTCACAGGGGTGGGGTTTGTTAAAAAGCATGAGAGGAGGGGGGGCGAAAAAGTAAAAGTATGTTTTAATCAGGCTTAGAGCAGGGACAAAGCCATTGTCCTTTTAGGTAATATCTGAGGTGTTTCTTAAAGAGTTGTGTAGAGAAGAGAGAAGTGAGTGTGTCAGGAAGCTTGTTCCAAATTCTATCAACCACACTGGAACAGAGTGAATCTCCTGCTTTGTTATTTGATATATTGTTGGCAATGTGTAACTTGTTAGCTGAGCATAGTGTTGTAACATTTTTATATGGGGAGATCAG
Source organism: Protopterus annectens (assembly GCF_019279795.1). NCBI lineage: Eukaryota > Metazoa > Chordata > Ceratodontiformes > Protopteridae > Protopterus > Protopterus annectens. The sequence continues at coordinate 248,184,951 of NC_056733.1, read as the reverse complement.
ATTAGAAAGGACAGGGGTGTTAGTAGGGTGGTGGAGAATTTTTTGAGCAATCAGAAGTTGATTATATTGTAGTTGGTTCTGTAGTTCTAACCAACTGAGTTGTTGCAGGTTGCAACAGTGGTGGGTTCTATAAGGGGAGCCAGTGGCAAATCTAGTGATGTTATTATAGCTCATTTCCAGCTTGGAAAGATTATGTTTAGATAGATTGGTATATATGCAGATGCATAGAACAGGGTAGATGTAAGCTGAGTCTGGGCAATAGATTTCCTAGCTAATGGGGAAAGAAAGGGTTTAATTCTGTACAGAGAGCCTAGTTTTTTATTGATGGTTTTTATAGTATTGTTAACATGGCCATCGAAGGTGAGGTTATGGTCAATAGTTATTCCGAGGAGACGAGCAGTAGAGTCTGGGGAAATGCAAGCACCATTGTTAGAGGTAATGGTAAAGTGGATTTGCGGTGATTTTTGGGTGGGAGTAAATAGTAAAAGTTTTGGTTTTTTGGGGTTAAGGAGGAGGCAGCGTTGGGTAAACCATATTTCTACTTTATTAAATACAGTTTGGGTAAGGGTCTGGAGGGAGGAGGAAGATTTGGCTGTACAGATAAGTGTAGAGTCATCAGCATATTGTATACAGGAAGTTTGTGGAAAAGCAGTATGGAGATCATACTTTTAGCCTTAAGTAAAAGGAACAAGAACTAAAACAATAGTTACATGTGGTCCATTCAGTCCTGACATACTGTTTAGTTTTATTTTATGTATAAATCTGTATTTCAAGCTGTCAAGGTGTAATGTTTAGTAAGGCACAAAATTTGTGGAAGTGGAGGTTTAGTGTGATCAACCAGTTCAGCTTAAATCCTATATTGTTTTATTGTTTTACTGTGTAATTGATTAATTGAGTAATGACTATTTTAACAGCTTTGTTAACTGTATAAATTCTCCAACGTTGTTTGTCCTAATTGATTCTGAAGAGGTCTCCAGGGTGGAGACGAAAGCGCTCAATCCTTTCTGTTTTTTATGTGAATAAAGGAGTGATTTAACTGCCGTGGAGTCGGGTGTTTGGTATCACACAATTTGGATTTCCTGTTTTCCATCTGCTGGGTTGTTTGTTCGTTTCGAGTTCATTTCAAGTTTTCATATTTCTACTTTATTAAATACAGTTTGGGTAAGGGTCTGGAGGGAGGAGGAAGATTTGGCTGTACAGATAAGTGTAGAGTCATCAGCATATTGTATACAGGAAGTTTGTGGAAAAGCAGTATGGAGATCATTAATGAAAATGGAAAAAAGAAGAGGTCCTAGGATAGAGCCTTGGGGTACACCAGTGTCCACTGGGAGGAGTGTGGATAGTTTATTGTCCCAGAGTACTGCCTGCTTTCTGTTTTCAAGATAGGATTTAAACCAAAGGATTGCTTGTTGGTCAAGGTATTGGGTTTTTGGTGCATTGATAAGTAGGTTATGATTAACCATGTCAAAGGCTTTTGATAGATCGATAAATAGAGCATATGAGAGAGAGTTGCTGTTTCAATTCTTGTTAATACAGTCAGTAAAAGTTAGCAGGGCAGATGTAGTACTATGAACGGGTCTGAAACCGTGTTGGCAATTAGCAAGCAAGTTATTGTGGAGAAGGTGCTGAAGTAGTTGATGGTGGATACATTTTTCCATGATTTTAGCTAAAGGGGAGAGTAAAGCAATTGGACGGTAGTTGGAGATTTCAGTGGATTTACCTCCTTTGTGTAAGGGGATTATATGGGAGATTTTCCATAGAGAAGGGATGTAACCTTCTGAGATAGTTCTGTTTATAAGGATGGAAACAGGGTATGCGATGGCTTTAGCAGCGATTTGAAGGTATTCTGCTGGGAGACAGTCAGCAGAAGGGGTGCAAGGTTTAAGTTTTTGAAGGAGTTTGCAGATAAAGGTAGTTGGTACTGGTTGTAAATGTAGGGGGGGGGAGAGAATTGTTGGTATGTTGTGTAGAAGTGGGTGTAATGGGTGTAACTGTTCTAGTAAGGGTTTGAATAGCTTCAATGAAGTAGTTGTTAAAAGCATTGGCTATTTGCAGAGGGTTGTTATGGGGGATAGAGCTGAGAGAGGGAGTTCTAGCCTGGCCTGGTTTGAGGAGTTTATTAATGCCAGACCAAAACTTTTGAGGATTATTAGAGTTTGAGTTTTGAAGATGGGAATAATAGTTTTTTTTGTCTAAGATTATATCTTTTTGACGGCATTTCTTAACTGTTTAAAGTAGAGATGATCTGCTGGGCTTTTGAAGGTTCTCCATTTTGTCCAAATTTTGTTCCGTACGAACATTTTATCTTTGGTTTGTTTTGTAAGCCAAGGAGCTATTCTGGTCCTGACTCTAGAGGAGTGGATGGGAGCATGGCTGTTCAGGATTTGAAGGAATTTAGAATTAAAGAAGGAGACAGCATCATCCAAATTAAGTAGCTTTAGTAATGACCAGTTGCAGGCTTTTAGTTCATTAATAAAGGACTCAGATTGGAAGTATTTTTTTGACCGATAGGTGATAAATATGTTGTCTTTGGGACTAGGTTTCTTTTGCTTAACTATGTAGGTTAGAAGGTTTTATATATATATATATATATATATATATATATATATATATATATATGTGTGTGTGTGTGTGTGTGTGTGTGTGTGTGTGTGTGTGTGTGTGTGTGTGTGGGTGTGTGTATAACATATATAGATATAAATAGAAGATAGTTACACACATACACCAACCCTGAGATCGCACTACAGTGAGGAAAGAAGATATTTCTTGATCCACGAGCCAGTACTTTTGTTGATCAGCTGTACTGGCTGTCACTTGTCTTTAAATGTACTCGTTGTCAAAAGGATGCACTCCTCTACATACACACACACACACACACACACACACACACACACACACACACACACACACACACACACACACACACACACACACACATATTCCACATACATCCTGGTTAAAAAAGTAATACTGTACTATAATTTGTTTTGCTCTGGGTGTACTATATTATACTAATCTACAGCACTTCTGTGACAGATTGTAATTGAAACAGAGACCCATAGTAGTGAGCAGTTGCTGTATCACAAGTTTGTTAACAAAGATTACAGGTCAATATTTATAAAAAAGCAAAGAAAGAGAATAGAAAGACAGTAGTGGAGATAGATCAGAGACAAGATTCAGCTGCTTTTAATACTTTTTGTCAATAGAGATGAGAGGGAAAACAGTAAATAGCAAGGACTTTTTGGGGTCACAAGTAGAATTTAAAGGAGATGGACAGTGAATAAAATGTGATAAAAAGTATTTTGATAGTTAAAGAAGCACAACAGTGTTTAAAATCTTTTCATCAAAAATAGAGAGCCAGCTGCAAGCAGTGTCTGATCCAGTTTTCAAAATGTTTTTTTTTTTTTGTGGGGAGTATTCCTCCCAAACTACAGACATGCTTTACTCACCTGGAATTAATATAATTGGTTCTGAGGTCAATGAATGTAATGGCACGGGCAAATGCTAACTGTAGAGACCTCCTTTGATAGATTATGCTTTGGCCCAATGCTGTAAATGAAGCATTTGACCATCACATAACTAGCATGATGCCAGTGAGTAGGAGAGAAAGTAACTACCTCTTAGGGTTATATTAGGTATATAGTAAAAAAACAAAAACAAAACAAAAAAAAAAAACAAAAACAGCTCTGAAGACCCCCAGACTATGTTCAGGGTCATTACTTTTGGATGGGCTAAGTAGTGCTTAGTCTATAAGTGAAACAATTCTTAGTTAAGGTTTTTAGCATGATAACTTATTGGTTAGACAGAATCCAAAGTGGTAGTGAATCTGCTGACTCCCAAAGAGACGCTATTAATCTGTAGAGAGCAGCCTGTTTAGCATTTAATATGAAAGGGCAAATGTAGTCATCAGCCCTATGTGGAGAGGATGAGGAGCAAAACCGCTTGGCACAGTTCCATCTTTTAGTGGTGTACTACTTATGGAGATGATACTTCCTGCCAATACCAGCTAGATAACACAGCCAAATGTGTGAGAAGTCCCAAAATATATCCCACACTCAGCAATTGATCTGCAGCACCTACAGCATCGTAAGCAATCATACCTGAAATTACTCACTGTGCTATCAAAATATTTTGTAATTTGTGTCAAAGCAAGTTGTAAAGCATTTTTCTTACCCTTAAATATTCCTGCTCACCAAGATTTCCAACAGACTGAAGATATAGATTATTATACCACATAAGTTAGGACAGTATTTACCAAATCTGGAAATAATTGTCCCACTTATTTCCCTGCAAGTCCTTGTAAGGGATGCCCTATGTGTGTTCCATGTATTTTTTTAAATTTAGTCACTGATTTTTAACTTACCACCACTTTAGGAGGCCGGTTTAAATCATCTATCACAACTGTCTTCCTACATACTTTCCCCAGCAATCTGCATATTAGATTCTTGTAGTCTGTCTTTGCGCGACTTCTAATGCAATGTATGGTGCACACTATTAGTCTATCTCTGTGTGGCATCTGATGTGATATGCACCACACACTATTAATATGTCTCTGTATAGCTCCTGATGTGGCATGTAATACACACAATTAGTCTGTCTTTGTGTGACTTTGATGTAGTGTGGCATTGAATAGAGATAGATGGCGACAGTTGACACGACACCCTGACCCCATGTAGAAAATGGAAAAGAGGGTTGATGATGATGATGATGTATGCCACACACTCATTTTGCTGACCTCCTCCTTAGTTCCATTTTCAGTATTGTAGCTGAGCTCTTACCAACTGTTTGTAAAGAGCAGTGAAACCATTTCCACTTTCTTGTGCTGATGCTTCTTCCAAAGGATAGTATTAACCAAGGAATATCAAAGATCACTGAAGGCCATAAAGGCAGTCTTTATGGAAATTTAAGCAGCAGCACCAAAATGGTGCAGGAATATCTATTTTAGAGAATCTTAGCTTCTGTGGCACGATAGCAGATTATGTACTAACTAAAGAAGTAAACCAGTTCAGAAAAGCTAAGGAGAGTAACTTTTTTACAAAAAATACAGTTGCCCAAGTTCATGCCTTTGTTGCCATGGGGAATAAAGAAGAAGAAACAAAAAAAAATTGTTGAAGGCTAAATAGGTTTATAATAGTCACTATGTGGTATTGGCAGGAAGCACCATCATTATCAACTGAGTTTACATCCTTTCACTAAAAGTGAAACTTGATGTGATGTTGTCTGTCTTTATTCTATCCTCACAAATGGGTTCAGATCCGATCCATCGGGTTTGACTCAGCTGATGTTACAGCTCGTAGCCACCAGATCTCTCGAGCTTCTCCCTTACCCACAGTGCACCCTGGCAAATACTTCATATCTCGTTTGGCACATCTAGCTAACGGATGTGGTCTACCAGTCTTTCTCAAGCTGTGTTAGATAAGTACATTTTTTTTGTTTGAAAATTCTTCTACTAAACACGTTTTTCTCCTTAGCTTACCTTATAACCTTGTAGTCCTTACTGTTTATTGTTTGTGGTTTACAGTCTTCCTCTTTTCTGTATTCTCCCTTGCCCTTAAGACTTCATCGTATTTCCTTGCCTCCTCTTCTCCTGTACTGGATTTGAGGGTTGTAATCTTTTTGTCTGTTTTTCTTCTGTCTCCTTTCATACTCGGTACTGCTAGATACTATTGTTAGTATCTCCCTCTTTCTTACAATGTGGTCATAGTTCTTCTTACCATTGGTAGTATTCCTCCTATGTTTTTCTTCAGCCTGTTTAAAAAAAAAAGTTACTTATCCTTTTCATTTCTTATCGATTGAATTTTGACATATAGTTACTGTGGAAATACACTTACACGACGAATGACAAACCTGCAGGATTTAAGAAATGTTCCAAATATGACATAAGATGCCTATTTCAGATGCACACTACCTTTGTGTATACTGCCTATGTCCATTACACTTATAAGAAGATTGCTTGATTTGTCACAGATTCAATCCACGAGCCTTAATCGAACGTAAAAATAAATTAATATTAAAAGGTCTCCTTCCTTCCTCTTTCAAAAAAAGCCATATCCCAGTCTCCAAAGTCAAAGCCTTCCACCTCATCAAAATCTTCTTCGGACTCTTCACGGAAACGGTCTCAACCTCAGATAAAAAAAAATGTTGAAACTTTCAGATACACCTGCTCCTTCAGATCCTATTGATTTCTAAAACAAATATGACGGTTCTGGCTCAATCAAAGTCGGATCAGACACAACCTTCGGACACTCTTTATTGTCCACATACTAAATATTCTCCGTCAGTTAACCCAGTACCAGACAAGCTACTTCCTCCTTTTTTTGCAGAGACCAGCATCCCCCTCCATTTATTCTGCTCATTCTTCTAGAAGTCTCACAGAAGAAGAAGTGGAGAGAGTGGTGAGGAAGATTCTCTCGGCTCAAGGGCAGGTTGGTCTTCCCTTGGCACCTACCCTTCTGGGTCAGGTGGTCAAACCTTCCACCATACCACCCCTGAAAGTTACTCCTTTGACACCACCTGCTGACTTAGAATTTCAGGAGCCCAGTTGCCCAGATCCATCAGTCTCATATCCAAGGATCTCTGTATCTTCAGATCTGACATCTTGTCTGAGACCTCCTATCTTTTCAGATCAGGAGAGCTCTTGGAGCCGAAGCCTGCTTGTCAGGTCTGGGGTGCAGCATTCGACTCTAAAGTGTTCGGAGCCATCTCTGTTTCTCAGCACCTTGGCACTGGACAGTTCAGCTCCAGCTTCCTCCTCTGGAGCGGTGCTGAAAGATTGGAGAAAGGGGATGATTCAGAAACCCATTTTCTTGGATTAGATCCTCTCTCTGGTTCCTTTGAGTTCTGCCTTTGAGGCTGGGAAGAGAGTGGGCAGTGCCTCTGCAGCCCTGACTGAGCCTTTCCCCTCAGATCCTACCTGTTCCACCATAATGGCCCAGCATCTGGAGCCTCAACTGCTCTCTCCATGGGGACATCCTATACCGAAACCTCAGGTGTCCTCTCAGGTAATTTTGATTTCCTCTTCTGAGACTTCCCTAGAACATCCCACTGAGGAAATACCCAGGAAAAACATGCAAGAGGATGTACCTAGACTCCCCACAAGAGTCTGTTACCAAAGACACAGGTTTCGACTAAGGCAAAGTGTCCCCACGGTCACCTCCTGAAGATGCTACCTTTGGAGATGTACTAGATATCCTGAAATAGAGAGGTGGCTGGACATCCTCCAACCCTATGCTGGAGGAATCCATTCTTCTAGAGGCTTTTGGTACAGAACCCTGCTCACCGATGAGCTCATAGACATGATTTCTAAGTGGGCATGGAAGGAGCCTGACTCCATAAAACCAATATCTCGGAGACCAGACAGGATAATGGCACCACCTGTGGACAGACAGTTTTGGGGAAAAGAGGTTCCAGTTGATGCCATGGTCATTGCGGCAGCCACAAAGAAGGAACTAGCCAATGAGAGTTCCATTGTCCATCCCTCCAACAGGGAGTCATGGGCGATGGACAGACTGGAGAAGCATGTCTTTGGTGCTGCGACCTTTGCATTATGATGTCTGAACTGTCTGGCACATTTTGTTAGACTTCAGGGAGATTTGACCAAAGAGTTATCAAATACTCTCTCAGGAACCATATCTGCAGAGATTAAGGAGTTAGCATCCCTACAGGCTATTTCTAATAGTTTCATGAGGTTAATTTTCATCATAGTGGAAGGAACCTCAAGAACTGCGGGTTCAGTCATTTCCATGAGGAGGAATGCTTGGATGCACTTATGTGACTTTGCAAAGCCATTCAAGTCCAATTTCGTCAATGCTCCTTTTGATGGAACAACCCTTTTTGGCCCTAAAGTGAAAGAAATGCTCTCCAGATGTGAAAAAGATGGTAAGACCTTGTCTGCTGTGGGCATACGTTTTTTGCCCCCCCCCCCCCCCCAAGATCCTTCTCCAGGAATCAATGGAGTGGCCGGAAAATATGGTTCAAAAAAATCCCAAGGTCCATTCCATGACACACGTGGAGAAAGTGCTCCAGAGGTGGGGGGGGGGACTCCAATGGACATCATCACCCTTGTGGCAGAGATGGCCCACAAAACCAGGGTTCATGACAATCTTTCTTTGATAAACCCTACCAGCGCTCCTGAATGGAGACCTGACTGTCCACCTCTGGAAACAGTTGGAGGAATATTGTCCCTGCATCAGAGAGCCTGGCTAGAATTAACAAAAGATACTTGGGTGCAGAGGATTATATCTAGAGATTATATAATACCATTTTCCCTTCCATCGCCAATTCCCAGGAAAATTCCCGATGTTCTACCCAGTCAGAGGGATCAAGCAGCAATTCAGATTTGAAAGCTGCTAGAAAAGAGTCATCCAAGAGGTCCCATCAGACCAGATAGGATCCAGAACTTGCTCAAGGTTCTTTTTAGTGCCAAAAAAAGACAGGGAGACTGGAGACCAATTTTGGCTGTCACAGATCTAAACAAATTTGTTCAGTGAACCAAGTTCCAGATGGTCATGGTTCAGTCCATTCTCCCTTTTCTGGGCAAGGACAACTGGATATGCTCAATCTCTAGGACATCTACTATCACATAAAGATGAACAGGTGGTCCAGGAAATAGCTACACTTCCATCTGGGACCCAGTCATTACCAATTCTGAGTACTGCCCTTTGGACTCACCACAACCCCTAGGGTGTTTACCAAATTCATGACAGTAGTAGCAACATACTTCATACTGCAGGGATTCCAAGTGTTTCCCTTCCTGGACAACTGGCTCATTACCTCTCCGACCCAGCATCAACTCATACAGTCAAGAGATCAGGTTCTTCACACCTGTGCTATCCTAAGAATAACCATAAATTATAACAAATCACAACTCCAACCAACTCAGACATTGGAATTTACTGGAGTACTGCTCAACACAAACACAGCCATTGCTTCTCTTCCACCTCACCGAGTTCTAACTATAAGGTCACAGATTAAGAGGGTTGTGTTGTGGGCAGTACATCAATCTCGGTTCTATATTACAACATCAAAATGTTGTAATATCGAACGCCTAATCATCAAACTGTATTCATCGAAATGCATTTATGCAAATCGATGAGTACTTCCAGGGCAAAGATGTAGTTGGCCAACTACATGGTGTTGCCCTTTTCTCCACTGTAGTGTGATCTTGGAGTTGGTATATTTAGTTGGGGGGGTGGGAGGCACACCCCCCCACGTTCGGGGTGTGGGGTTGTTTTAGGTTAGGTTAGTTATGTGGGATTGCGGGACAATTTTTCTTTGCACTGTGAGTATTCATCGATTCACGTAAATGCATTTCGATGAATATGGATCAATGTTTAGTTGTTCAATATTACATTTCAACATTGTAATATGGACGCTCAGTTTCAGCCCGCACAGTCCTCAGAACTCTGGGCCTCATGGCTGCAGCAATAACTTTAGTTCCATTGGCCAGATTTTACAAGCTGATCCTACAGTGGATGCTGGCTACCCAGTGGTCAATCTTCCATCCATCAATGTCATATCAGATAAAAATTACCAACACATGCAGAAGAGATCTTTACTGGTGAATCCAGTCCAATCAACTGTTCCATGGCCATCCATCCCCAACAGCCCAAGGCCATAGTAACCACGGATGCTTCACAGATGGGGGGAATTATCTGTGGAAGACAGTCCAGGGTACCTGGTCCCCCGAAGAGGCCAGTTTGCATATAACTGTTCTAGAGATGAAAGCAGTGCTCTTAGTTTTGCTAGCATTTCAAGATGTTCTTCCCTCTGGGATGATTGTGATTCAAATGGAGAACATGTCAGTCATCTGGTACATCAACAAACAGGGGAGAACCAGATCTTACCCATTGTGTAAAGAAGTGCTCAGGGTCTGGCAGTGGGCAATCTCTTCAGACTGACTTCTTTTAGCAATGCACATTCCGGGGACATCCAATAAGATTGCAGACAAACTGAGCAGGTGCATACTACTTCCACATGAGTGATCCCTCAATGAGAAGGTGGTGGAGGAGATTTTCCATCAATGGGGCCAGCCGTGCTACAATCTTTTTGCCTCTCCCTAAATAACAAGTGCAGCAGCTACTTTGCCCTGATTCCCCCATGGGAACAGTCACCGAGGGATGCTCTACTTCACAATTGGCCTCCCAGTCTCCTTTATGCATTCCCACCAACCCCATTGATTGCAAAATGTCTGCAGAAAGCTGCCAGGTCAAATAGCACAGTGATCCTCATTGCCCCCCTATTGGTCTTGACAAATTTGGTTTCCCTTCCTATGGTCTCACCTGGATAAACCACCGTGGAACCTAGATCCAATTCCAGACCTCCTGTCTCACCCAACGGGTATGTTACACCCAGATATACCAAACCTCAAGCTGACTGCTTGGTTTCTCCAGTTCCCTTAGTAGCCAGACAACCTATGCTCATCACCTGTCTGACATATAATTCTGTCTTCCTATAAACCCTCAACAATGAATACATATTCTAGTAAAATGAAAAGGTTTGCCATTTGGGCTCAGCAGCAAAAAACCTGACCCCTTTTCAGCCTCTATTTATCACATTTTAGATTCCTTTGCTCACCTTTTTCAAATGGTGCTAGTACCTCAACCATTAGGATACAGTTAGCATTAATTTCAAATAACTATACATGATTGAATGGCACACCCATAGCTTCTCACAAGTTGAACAAGACCTTCTTGAAAGGGACACCCCTTCTAAAACCTCCTCTTAAAGACCCTACACTTACATGGAACCTAAATTTAATGTTGCAGTCTCTCACACAACCTCTCTTTTTTTACCATCAGCTACATGTGACCTTAAAGTTCTCTCATGGAAGACCATTTTCTTGGTTGCCATCACTTCTGCAAGAAGAATTTCTGAGATCCAAGCACTATCTTCTAAACTTCCTTACTTGGTTTTTCACAGAGATAGAGTGACCTTACCTACCAATCCATCCTTTCTTCCAAAGGTGGTGTCAGAATCCAACATAAATAGTTCTATCAATTTGCCAGTATTTATTTCCTAAATTTACCAATAAAGGAGAATATGTCTTACTGGATGCCCATAGACAGTTGTATTTCTATCTTCATAGAACAGAAAAAAAAATCAGGAAAGCAGACCAACTATTTGTTTCCTTCTTTGGACCAAGATTGGGAAAATTGGTTTCTAAAATTACTCTATCAAAGTGGTTAGCAAACTACATCTCCTTTGTCTATGCTAAGTTAGGCATTTCTCTTACACATCCATTGAACGCACACTCCACTAGATATGTGGCTACTTCCACAGTTCTTCAATCTAGAATGTCTGTGGATGACATTTGTGCAGCAGTAACTTAGGCTACTCCTCATACCTTTATCACTCACTACAAATTGGATCTGGTCTCCAGAGGTAGGGCATCGTTTGGTTCTGTGGTACTCAGGAATATCCTTCCTTGAGTCCACCCTGAATTCAAGTAGCTAGAGACGTGTCCCATTCGTGAGGATAGAATGAAGATTGACAACATCAGATAAAGAAGTTATGTACTCACCATAATGTTCCATCTGTGTTGTTGATCTTCATTCTTTCCTCACATCCCCTCCCACCTACCCTCATCGATGACTTCTGGAGGAACGAGCAGTTACATGGTCTCTGAATAGGTACATTTACATGCTTATATGACTTTGGATATGGCTTCCCATATATCTGTCTATCATTTTACGCTATATAGCAGCAAACAACATCTGAGGTATTTGCCATGTTGCATTATGGGTAAGGGAGAAGCTCAAGAGATCTGGTGGCCGTGAGCTGTAGCATCAGCTGAGGCAAATCTGATGGATCATATCTGAACCCATTTGTGAGGAAAGAATGAAGATCAACAACACAGATGGAAGGTTATGGTAAGTACATAACTTCTTTTTCAAGTTTACATGCACTGGCATGCAGGTATTGCAATCTGAAAACAGAATAAGATTTGTCTGTTTGAAATGAAACAACATCTCTAGCTCCCGAATGAAAATTTTAAAACCAGAATGATGACCAGCTCATAGCATTTGCATCACATTTATGTAATGTGTTATTGATTTGCATTTAATAAAGTAATTTTATAAATAGTATTACTACATCTACCATTACTGAGTTATACAGATTGTAGTAGTGAGTGATTTAGTTCAGAAACTACTTTATTCTTCTTGTAGCACTCAGGTGCTTCAGTGATTGCATCTCATTATCATCACTTAATGTTATGTAAAAAAAATATACAAGTGCAAAGATATTTACAATGCATATACAAGTCATCTACCATAAGCTTACATTTATTACTAATCTTAATTTCAGTCTCTGTTTAGACATTTAATTATTTTTTCATTTGAGCTTGCATAATTGCCATAAATGTCTCTGCGTGACTGTGGCAAGGAAAATGTTCCCAGAGGATAAGGTTTCTAACTATATAGAACTTCATCAAATAAATTAAAACTACATAGGGCTTTTACTGTAATAGCTGTTATTTGAGGGAAAAACAGTACTAGTGCTACAACCTAGGGACATTCTCACAATGTATTTTTCAGGATATTGGGGGTAGGATGGGGGACTGGCTGTACTGGTGACCACTGCACTTATGGGCACTTGTCAGCCACCACCTCTCTTATCCTCTTAGCTCAAGACAGTAATCTTTCTGGACTTCCAACATAGCCACACACTTATCAACAGCTTAATTTCAGCTCTCCCAGTATGAAAACAGAAACAGAGAAAAAAAAGGCCAGTCAAATTGCTGCCAGATTGGGAAAAATACAGTTACTGGCCAGTAAATACATTAACTAGATGCTAGCAAAGAAGAAATTTGGAGAACCTAAAAGAAAATCAACTAGAAAATGTGAAGAGAAAACATTGGTTGGAATGAATCCTGCAGCTGTTCAGCAAATAACACTTCAAATTTCAGTTTTGGTACAAGAGATGACTTCCAGTAAATTAGAGGAGTAAATAAATGTACTCAAGGGTGATTAAAATAAATGAAACACTGAAAGAATGTATCAACTCATATAACAAAAGACTGAAAAAATAAAAGAAGCTTTAACTATTTATTCAGATGAACTAATAAAATTGCAAAAGTCAGTGGATGAAATGAAGAAAATGATGGCAGAGTATGATGTTTCTCAAGAAGAGCTGTTTAAAAAAAATAGAAGAGTTAGAAGACAGCTGGCCTAGAGAAATTCTGAGATTTTCTGCTGTACAAATAAGAAGCTAGACTGGTCTTCCACAGCTTGATTTGTTAGTTGAAAGGGCAAGTCAAGTGTATGCTCAAAAAAAGGCCATGAGAAAGCGGCCAAGATCTATATTAGTATCGATGCATTCATACCAGCAGAAAAAGTTGATCCTGATAAAACTGTGCTGGAAAGGAAATGCATTAAAATTGGAGACAGCTAAATGCTTGTGGAATTGATTATTCACTGTACACCAGGAAGAAAAGAAACACATTTATCCCAGCAAACAAGGAATGTTGAGAAGCTGGTATAAGATTCAGGTTGCTGTAGCCAGCTATTTTCAGAATATTTTTTCCCCTGGAGGATCAAAGACCTTTTTTGATACAGCACAGGCTAAGGAGGAAATAAAGTTTATCCAACAAAAAGTAAGCTAGCAAGCAGAAGGGGACTCTGCTTCTGATTGTTCTGACAATAAATCTCATAGAGAGACTTTACCAGTGTAAACATATCCAATGTCCCAAGGGAATGTGCTTGAAAGACAGAAAAAAAGCACAGGAGTTGATTAGAAGATGCAGGAGTACCTTGGACTTGAACCAGAGTCTGGTGTTGGTAGATGGAGGTGATCAAGAAGAAGACCAGCAACACTAAAATTATTGAATAAATGGGAGACTATAAAGTATCAATCATATTTGTGAAATATGGCTTTGCAAGAAAAGGTAGCTGAGAAAGATTGGACTTTTGTTGACTTTGTTAAACCTGTTGGTGGATGTAAAGCACATACAACAGTTTATGTCATTAATGCTTAGAAGGACAATAAATGAAAAAAGTAACACATTTACATTCTTATTAGTATCTGTAAAAAACATTTTGTGATATAAATAGCAAATTATATTGTAAAGCAGATTTGTGTAATATGCAGTCAGGGTATTTTAAATGTGAGGATCTTTTCAGCAACTATTGTATATATGTTAAAGATATGATATTAAAGTAAACAATTACTTTTTCTTAGTTCTGAGAAGTGCCAGCTTTACTGTATAACAAGAATGATGGCTGGACAGAAGTATGTTTAAGTTAGTATAATAGTGTGATCTAGGGCTGCTGGGGTTGGGGTGAAGTGTAAAAATGCATAGATAACAGTGGCAGCTGTTGACTTCAAATTAAAGGGGGGGCTGCAAGAGACAGCTGAATGGGTGGGGCCAATGGGAAAGGGTGTGGCCAACTAGAACAGGGTGGGGCTATGCTAAAAACCACAAAAACTGGGACTTTAATTAAATACACTGCCCTGGGTACCAAACCGTCATTATGAGAGTCCAATCAAGACAAAATGAATTGTAGAAGAAAAAAAATATTTCAATGCATTGGCTAGATGACAGCTTACTTAATATCTAGATGGAAACAAAAAGGTTGTGAGGCATGAAAAAATAAATTACTTTTTAAATACATTACTGGAATGCCATTGAAAATCAAGTATAAAAAAAACAAGCAGCACTCAACTCAAACCACTTCTCCTCTTACTGCAGTTCTAATTAGAATTTATATTCAGCTTTATAAAAGTACCAAGTAACATGCTGAAAGTAGCAATCTCTGTGATACCCCAACTTGTAAAAATGTTTCTTATCCAAAATAGACCTGCTGCCTGACAACAACTATCTGGTTGTTTCATGGGGAAAACGCGATCAAAGTAAAAAATGAGCAGCAAACAAGAGACAAGCTCAAGATAAATTTCTTAAAGGATTACTGCACAGGTTATGGACCACACATGATAGATTGGCATTCTGTTTAGTTTACAGGTAAAGCCTGCAAAGATGACTGCAAGTCTCCAACAAATGTAATGAGCTTCTGAAAATACTGTAATCCTGTTGTTTATTACAAATACTGTCATATGCATTTCAATACCTAAGGCTTATACGTTATCTAGTTATGTAAATATTCTCTGCGTGGCAACAACAAAAAGGCTTTCAATGTTGGTAATTCTTTAACAGTATGCTTATTAAAGCTTACTTGCATCTTACAGCCTCAGACAAGCTCACCTGATGGTCATTAAAGCATTGCTACTTAAACACAAAACAACAGGCACTGCAACAACATGCATTTTCTAAATAAGAAGAAGCATAAATCAACAGTATAAAAATATGACAGAAAACCAGAACATTATGCAAAATCAAGGACAGATGAAAAGCCACTGTAGTACTTGTGTCTACCTTGGATGGGGGATACTCTGCACGCTTACACTACATAACTGCTCCTTGCCTTGCTTGGACACATCCAGAGTCACTACGTGGGAGGGTGAGGTGTAACAAGTATGCCACAATTTGAAATGTCTCTGGCTGGCGGTGATGGCCCTGACACATTTGTCATACCTCTTAGCCTCAGAGCAAGAAATCTGGACAAAGCCATAAACAGAAGTGGGACAAAGGCCCAAAAATAACGACAATTTTTAAATATTGCTCTTATAAACTTAGAAAGATAATAGAATAGTAGGCCTTGCATTAGTATAAATTTTCTGAAGGGTATGAAATCTGAAACTCAGATATCTGTCATTATTTTCTAATTTCAATCTTTAATGATTTACTAATTTGCCAGAAAACCACAATTTTATGAAAAACGGACCAGAAATGTGATGTAAAAATATAAAATAGCCACACAATACAGCTGGGAACCTGTCAAAGAAGGGACACTTTTTTAATATTAGTAGTGTTAATTTGAGCAGCTGACAAAATAAGAGAATCTACATGCATTTCTTAAATTAAAAGTAATCTATAACTCTGATCATTACAATTATTTATTAATTGTAAACCCTCCATGTTTTCTTCCAAATTTGCCATTTTGCCAAGGGATTATTAGGGGGAGAGCAACATTTTGAGCCAAAATCAGGGACAGTTGAGAGGTTTATATATACCTAATTCTATAAAGTGATTTATTTGCATGTACCTCTCAACCTCTTAATGCAGGAAATCTGGACAAGGCCAAATATATTGGGGGAACATACAAACAGTACTAAACATTGCTCTTGTATAAACCTAGCCAGTTGGCAGAACAACAGGTCTTGCTTTAGCATGCATTTTTCTGAAGAGTATGAAGTTTGAAACTCGTCTGTCATTATTTAGTGACTTCATTCCTAAATGATTTGCCAGTAAACCAGAAATTTTATGAGGAACAAACCAAAAATAAGAAGCGAAAATCTATTCATTTTGCAAAAATCTGGACAGTTAAGAGGTATAGTTCAGCCAGGGCTGTCTGAGTTTGCCACCTGTCCCTCCTCACAAAATCATGGTTGAATGGGGCCTCCCACCTACAGCTATTCCAATGTCCCATTACTTGGCTATTTTCACCCCATTTACTATAAACACTGTAATGTGCATACTGATTTACTTCTATGATGATTTGGATTTCATTTAAAAGTTTTATTTTACATTTTACAGTACAAACACTAATAGACATATGCTAAACAAAGCAATGCAGTCTCACAATGAAAATAGACTTAGCATTAAAACTTCTCTGCCCTTGAAACTCACGTTCATTAAAACAGCATTAAAACCCACATCAAAGAAAATACATCTGTCCAGTGGCAGATAAAGATTAACTTTGGGCTGTTTTCAAATCATAGGCCCATTGCACAGGAAACATACATGTGTTCTTTGATACACCTTCCTGATTGTATTAAATTATATTCCTTGTATAATACAGTACAGTTGTTAGAGGGTGTTTCAAATGTATTGTTTTGAACATTTTTCCAGTAAACAATGAAACAAAATGCATGCACCAATAATGACAAAACTGCTCAGTTCAGAACATTTCCATCAAAAAAGTCTACTCAAACTTCTACAGTCCACCAGTATCAGTAAATATGCACAATCTCCACAGAAGTAAAAGTCATCTAA
The DNA here is from genome assembly GCF_019279795.1 of Protopterus annectens. Classification (NCBI taxonomy): domain Eukaryota; kingdom Metazoa; phylum Chordata; order Ceratodontiformes; family Protopteridae; genus Protopterus; species Protopterus annectens. Next base: position 248,167,901 of record NC_056733.1, on the reverse strand, counting down.
ATAATTACACATTAAAGAGATCTGTAACTGATGAAGAGGTTGCTGCTAGCAAACAACTTTATATTTAATTGTTTCGTCTACAAATAAAGTGCCTGTTGCCCTTGAGGAATAAATTGCCTATGTTACATTAACAAAATGATAAGCTAGTAATACTGCAATAGGGAATGGATGGCAAACTGATAACAGGTTCATCGTTACTAGGCATCTCTGCCAAAGAGGACAGTCTCAGGACTGCAGCATCCACCCCCTTTAAAAGTACAACACAGTACAGTATCAGCAATGCATCTACATACTGTGTGGAGTAGAACTCACAGCCTTCTGCATCAAAAGGAAGTACACTTCCTGTTGTGCTATTAATAAAGTAAACAGACTCAGCATAAGCAGCACTAAACTTCTCTTCATGCTCTCAGCTCCTTGTAAAATCCACTCAACCTCAATTGTATCTTTCAATTTTGAAGCACAAGAAATCTGGAAAAATCCAAAACGTATTGAGGGGGGAACAAAAGCCCAAAAACTAGGGGCACACTTTAAACATTGCTTGTATAATCTTGGAAAGTTGCTAGATTAAAATGCTGTGTTACTACCATGCATTTCACTGTCAAGTCTTGAACCCAGGAACCTGTGCACTACAGTCAAAGCAACATACCACTATGCCATATCAGCTGTTTCTTGAAAGACAGGTAGACTGAAACTTAAATGGCTATCATTTAGTGAATTCAGTTCTCACCATAGCTCTCAACCTCTCAGCACAAAACACCTAGACAAAGCCATTAATGGGGCAATACACTCCTCAAACATATTCAGTGAATTCAGTTCTCACCATAGCTTTCAACCTCTTAGCATAAAAAACTTGGACAAAGCCAATAATGGGGGAATACAGCCCCAAAAATAGGGACAAATTTCAAATACTGATCTTATAAACAAAAAAATGTTAGACTGTTAGTTGTGACACACATAGTTTGCTGCTCCACAGCCATCCAGGGACTTCAGGTCGGCAGGCTGAGCCACTTAGGGGAGGGGTGACCCCTGTCCTAGACATGCACTCCTCTTTGGGTGGACCAGCCTTCCAACTGATGGAGAAGGCTTTCGCTGCTGCTGGCGATACCGGACTGTCTATACCTCCGCCCTCCCCTGGTACACTGGTTTCACAAGTTGCATGTAGCGGACACCGGGTGCAAGGGCCACAGGACATATTCCTGAGGAATCCCCTTTTCCGGTGTCTTTTCCAGCTTCTCCTACTAAGGAGGTCCACCAGAAGAGTTTGTGTAAGAGGAAGCACATGGACTCCACAGAGGAGTCCCTCACCGAAGACACAGATTTCGATGAGGGGGAAAGATCCCCTTGGTCACCCTCTGAGGTATCCTTTGGTGATATTCCCGAAACCCTGAAACAGAGAGGTGACTGGCAGTCCTCTAATCTGACCTCTGAAGAATCTGTGTTCCTGCAGGCCATTTGCACCCAGCTCCCTACCTCCTGGGTTACTCCACCTGCCGATTAACTTGTACGGCTCATCGTGCAGCGTGCTTGGAAGGCTCCTGATACCATCAAAGCTATTCCCTGGAGGCCAGATAAGATCTTGTTCCCTCCTGCTTCGGATCCCCTTTGGTCTAAAGGTCTTCCTGTGGATGCTTAGGTGGTGGCAGCCACAACAAAAAAGGATCTGGCAGAAGAAGAAAGCCAGACTGTCCATCCACCTAACAAAGGGTCCCGGGCCCTGGACAGGATAGGGAAGTGCACCTTTGCTTCAGCGACCTTTGCTATCAGGTCCCTGAATTATATGGCACATTTTACCAGGCTTCAAAGGGATCTGGTTTCTGAGCTCTCTGAAACCTTGGCTGGTGCCGTGTCTGATGAGGTCCATGACAAAGTGGCCTCTCAGCTGGCCACCAATGAATCTATATCTAACTCCTCTATGTGACTGATATCTCATGCATCAGGAGCAGCTAGTGCAGTGGGTTCAGCTGCGGTCTTGAGACGACACGCCTGGATGTGCCTGTGCAACTTTGCGGAACCCTTTAAGTCTTCCTTTCTTAATGCCCCCATTGAGGCCTCATCGTTGTTTGGGCCCAAAGATAAAAGCACACTGGCCAGATGTGAACAGCACGGTAAGACCCTTTCTGCCATTGGTGTTCGTTATTCTTCCCCTCAACGTGCTTTCTCCCGAAACCAAAAGAGTGGGAAGATATGGTTCAAGAAATCTCAGGGTCCTTTCCATGACACACAGGCTGAGTTCTCCCCCAGAGGCAGAGGGGGAAACTCACAGGGAAGACGCTCCTTTTGGGGAAGAGGGGTTGGTGTAACCAGAGTTCCAGGGATTCTTTCCCTGGTCAATCCTACCAGCACTCCTGAAGAGTGGCCCAACTCCTTTTCTCTGGAGGTGGTTGGGGGACGTTTTTCCTTGTACCCTTCTGTCTGGCTAACCATCACCACCGGTTCTTGGGTACAAAGGATTATAACCAGAGGTAATCATATCCCCTTTGATCTTTGTCCCGTCCCTTCAAAAAAATCTTCCCGACGTCCCACCCAGTCAAAGGGAAGAAGCAGCACTAGAGATAGAAAAGCTGCTAAGAAAGAGAGTCATCCAAATAGTCCCTCCAGACCAGATAGAATCCAGATTCTACTCAAGACTATTTTTGGTGCCAAAGAAAACCGGGGACTGGAGACCAATTTTGGATCTCAGTGTATTGAACAAGTTTGTGAGAGTACAAAAATTCCGGATGGTTACAATACAGTCTATCCTCCCGCTTTTGGAAAAAGATGATTGGATGTGCTCTATAGATCTTCAAGATGCGTACTACCACATAAAGGTGGACAGGCCATCAAGAAGATTTCTGCACTTCTGTGCAGGAGCCACTCACTACCAGTTCAGAGTACTGCCCTTTGGACTCTCTACAGCCCCCAGAGTGTTCACAAAGTGCATGGCAGTTGTCACAGCTCAGTTGCGACTTCAGGGATTCCAGGTGTTTCCATACCTAGACGACTGGCTCATTTCCGCCCCCACCAGACATCTACTGGAAAAAGTCCTGGCATGCTCTCTCCTCGCTGCTCAAAGGCTAGGCATAACCATAAACTGGCAAAAATCCAATCTCACCCCATCTCAATGGACAGAATTCATAGGGGTTATCTTGGACTCAAAAAACTGCAGAGCTGCTAATCCAGAGCACATAAGTCTAAGGATAAAGCAACAACTAATTCCAATCCTTTCAAAGGAAAAATCCACGGCTCACTCAGTTCTACAGGTGTTGGGTTCCATGGCAGCCTCCATCACCATTGTTCCCCTGGCCAGGTTTCACATGAGGCTTCTACAATGGCTACTTCTCACCCAGTGGTATCCTTTTCAGCATCCTCTTTCAGCCATGATTCGAGTAACCCACAGGTGCAAACAGGATTTAAATTGGTGGATGACACACAATTTCTCACAATGGTCTCGCCCCTTCTCCCCCCAGCAACCCAAAGCCACAGTGACCATGGACGCCTTCCTGATGGGGTGGGGGGGGCTATGTCAGGGACAGACAGTCTAAGGCACTTGGTCCAAACTGGAGGCCCATCTGCATATAAATGTTCTAGAGCTGAGGGCGGTGCTTCTGGCATTGCAAGCATTCCATCCCCTGCTGCCATCTGGGACAATTGTGATTCAATCAGACAACACGGTGGTGGTCTGGTACATCAGCAAGCAAGGTGGAACCAAATCTTACCCCCTTTGTTGAGAGGCCATGAGGATATGGCAATGGGCGATGGCTACCAACCGTTTTCTTCTAGCAATGCACATTCCCGGGAGTTGCAATGTGATAGCAGACAGACTCAGCAGGTGCATTCTTCAACCTCACGAGTGGTCTCTGAATCCTTTGATAGCAGCGGAGATCTTCCACTGCTGGGGCCATCCTTGCTGCGACCTCTTTGCATCCCTGACCGACTACAAATGCAGCAACTAATTCGCCCTGATTCCCCCTCCGGGAAAGTCACCCAGGGACCTCTAGTCCACAATTGGCCCTTGGATCTTCTTTATGCATTTCCACCCTTTCCCCTCATTCCCCAGTTTCTGAAGAAAGCCTGTCGGTTGAAGAGCAAGGTGATCCTCATAGCACCATATTGGCCTCGACAGATTTGGTTCCCCTTCCTTTGACCTCACCTACTAGATCGACCATGGATTCTCCATCCAACCCCAGAGTTGATCTCACATCCACAGAACCTGATTCATCCCAACTTGAACAGCCTGAAGCTCACGGCTTGGCTACTCCAATTCCCTTGATTGCCAGGCAGAATGATCTTTCTTTACCAGTACGTGATATTCTCATTGCTTCTCATAAGTCTTCCACTAGAATTAGTTATCTGAGCAAGTGGAAAAGATTTACCTGTTGGCTGAAAGATAAACAAGTAGACCCCTTTTCAGCACCAGTGTCGATAATACTAGACTATCTGCCTGACCTTTTTCAATCGGGTCTATCGGCCTCTACCATTAGAGTTCATTTGGCTGCAATTTCTAATTTTTATGAGGGTGTCCAAGATTCCTCTCTTATGTCCTATAAATTGTGCAAGACCTTCATAAAAGGCATGAATCATCTGAAGCCACCTTTTAGAGAACCTATTCAACCATGGGATTTATAATTAGTTCTACAAGCTCTGACAATGTCACCTTTCGAACTAGCCTCTTCTTGCGCCCTCAAGTATTTCTCATGGAAAACCTTGTTTTTGGTCACCATTACTTCTGCCAGATGTATTTCTGAGCTTCAAGCTTTATGTATCAATAGTCCATACTTGATTTTTCATAGAGATATAGTGTCTCTGAGAACTAATCCATCATTTCTGCCTAAAGTGATCTCTGAAATGTCCATTAATCAAGCCATTGAATTGCCAGTTTTATTTCCCAATCATTCAAACAGAGGATAGTATTGCCTACATACCCTAGATATCCACAGGCAAATCCATTTTTACTTAAACAGGACTAAACCCTTTCATAAATCTGACCAGTTATTTTTGGCCTTTTCTGGAACTAGTTTAGGATCTACTGTTGCTATGGTCACATTAGCTAGATGGTTGAAGGATGATGTGACCTTCATTTATAGACAATGTAATATCTCATTGCCTACTACCATGAAAGCTCATTCGACAAGGTCGGTGGCAACTTCTGCAGCCTTCCATGTTAGAGATTCTTTGCATGACATCTGTGCAGCTGCAACTTGGGCTACGCCTCATACCTTCATCAATCATTACAAATTGGATTTGGCCTCCAGGGGAAGAGCATCTTTGGTTCTATGGTGCTCAGGAATGTCCTTCCATGAGAGCCTCCCAGGAATAGAGGTAGCTGGGGACTCTGTCCCATGCATAAGGAATGAACAAGGATTAACAATATCAGATAAGGAAGTTATGTCTTACCATAACGTTCCATCTGTATTGTTGATCCTCGTTCAGTCAATATAACCCTCCCTCCTTCCCCCTTCTGTGGTTTCTAGTGGATCTCACCATCCAGTTCTCTTAGGTAATTTGACCAGAGGTAGCCTCTACCTTCTTTGACTTGCAAACTCAATCTGAGGTAACAGGGAGATGGGGATTGTGGGTAAGAGTTTAGCTCAAGAGTTTGAAGCTGATGCAAGCTTGGAAAATGGCTGGCTCCGTTCCGAGGTCGGAACCAATACCCATGCGTAATGACTGAACGAGGATCAACAATACAGATGGAACGTTATGGTAAGACATAACTTCTTTTTATTAGCTCATAGTAGAGGAGAGTTAGTCTGGTTTGATACATTGACATAGCCAGTTTAGTGTCAAATATTGTTTGAATCTTATCTTAAATTGACTCAGTGTGGTAAGTAAAGTAATATCAGCTGGGAGTGAGTTCCAGGATCTACCTGCAGAGTTAGCAAAGAGGGAGTCACCAGCTGAGTTATTGGTTTTGATAGTCTGAACTAGTAGTCTGTTAGAAGATTGAAGAGGTCTGGGATTGTTATAGGGGGTGATAATGTTTTTTAGTGCAGGAGTATTGTCTGGATTGTAAAGGATTTTATATGCCATAATCAGTTGGTTATACTGGTTCAGGCTGGGCAGTTCTAGCCACCCAAACTGGTTTAGATTGATACAGTGGTGTGTCATATAAGGCAGACCAGTGGCAAATCTGGCAATGTGGTTATAGCAATAGAGAGTTTGTTGAGGACAGACTTGTTTAAATTAGAGAGTAAAGGTGATGCGTACAGAAGAGTTAAAAGTAGGTGAGAGCGAGCTATGGCAATTCTAGCAGGTGGGGTTAAGAAGGCTTTTATCCTGTAAAGTGACCCTAGTTTTTTATTGATGGTTTTGATGATTTGATTAACATGCAGGTTGAATTTAAGATTGTTATCTATGATAACACCTAGTAGTATTGCAGAGGTGTCTGGGGAGATTATAGTGCCATTATTGGATTTTATGGTAAAGGTAAATGCAGTAGACCTATGAGTTGGTGAGAAAAGTAACAGTTTTGTTTTTTTAGGATTTAAGATCAGACAATGACCAGAAAGCCAGTTTTCTATCATGTTGACGGTGTTCTGGGTAGCTGACCATGGTTCTGTCTGAGATGCGGCTGAGCAGATCAGGGTGGAGTCATCAGCATATTGGATACAGCTGATTTTTGGGGTAACAGTATAAAGGTCATTGACGAAAATGGAGAATAGGAGGAGCCCTAGTATAGAACCCTGGGGTACACCAAGGAAGTTGGGTAGGAGGTTAGATAGTTTGTTTTGCCAAAGGACAGCCTGCTATCTACCAGTCAGATAAGATTGGAACCACTGAAGGGCTTTAGAATCTAGACAGAATGTTTTCAGGGTGTGGATTAGAAGTTGGTGATCAACCATATCAAATACCTTGGAGAGATCCAAGAAGAGGGCAGAGGATATGTTATTATTGTTGTGATTATGATTTATGGTGTTGGAGAAGGCTAGGCGGGCTGACGTAGTGCTGTGGTGAGGCCGGAAGACATGCTGAGAGTCTGACATAAGGTTATTCTGAATTAGGTGGTGCAGCAGTTGTCTATGAATACATTTTTCCATAATCTTTGCAAGTGGAGATAATATACCTATTGGCCTATAATTAGATAGTTCAGTAGAGCTACCTCCTTTGTGAAGTGGGATTATATAGGATATTTTCCAGATGGTGGGGATTTTGGCTTCTAGTTTGGTTCGATTGATTAGCATAGAGATGGGGTAAGCAGTGGCATCAGCCGCTTTTTGTAGATACTCGACAAGGAGTAGATCAGCAGAGAGAGTAGTTGGTTTTAATTTTTTGATCAAGGTATGGATAAGTGAAGTGGCAACTGGTTGGAATCTGAATTAGAGTTGGTTACTAGGGGTGGTGTCCTCAGGGCCAGGGGACCTTGGAGGTAGTTGGCTAGCTAGGGCTTGGATTGTCTCCGTAAAGAATTGGTTAAAACTGTCTGAGACTTCCTCAGGTGGTTTATCAATGATAGTTGCAGGGGTTGGGGTGAAAATTTGTCCAGGATGTAATAGTTTATTTAAACCTGCCCAAACCTTCTGAGGGTTGTTTTGATTTATTTGCTGTAGATTATAGTAGTATTTTTTTTTGTCTTGTAAAATGGATTTTTTAGTCTCATTCCTTGATTGCCTATATTTAATATGATCTTGGGAGTCTTTTGTAGTATGCCATAATGCCCATACTTTGTTTCTAAGGGTGATTTTTAGTTCAGACTCTTTGGAAAGCCATGACGCAGTTTTTGCCTTTATTCTTATTGAGCGAACAGGTGCATGAGAGTCAAAGATCTCAAGGAATTTGTTGTTGAAGTATACAACTGCTTCCTCTAAGGGGTGGTGTTTTAGAATTGACCATTTACATGAGTTTAGTTCCTGTTGGAAATTGGCAAGGTTAAAGCTCTTTTTGTTTCTTAGCATTCTGAATATGGGTTGGTGGGGGTTGATGGCTTTTGGTTAATTATATAGATAAGAAGGTGATCACTTAAGTCATCAGGGAGGGTCCCAGAGACATAAAGTTGGGGATGACTGTTGATAAGTATACAATCAAGTATGCTTTCTTTATGGTTAGGTTTTCCTATCCTGGTAGGGGTGGTTATGATTTATGTAAATGCATGCAGGTTAACATGGGTGGTTGGGGATTCTGAGGAACAGGTGTTTCAGTCTATGCTAAAATCTCTGAGTAGTAAGGTTTCTTGGGGGTAGTTACATGATAGCCAGTGAAGGGTATCTTCAAGTGTAGCTATATTATTTTCTGGGATAATGTACATACAGATGATATTAATACATTTATTTTTATTAAGTTGCAATTTGGTGGCAAGATTCTCTGAATTATAAATCTGAGGTGGTTGTATAGCTTCAATGGTGATGTTTAACACAGATTTATAGAGAACAGCTACCCCACCCCCCTAAAAACAATTATGTTTTCAATATGTCCATTGTGAAAATCCCATGCGCAATGAAATTAATATTTGTAAACAGACCACACTAAAGTAAATTATCTGCTTTAAAAATCTGATTCGCTGAATGATTTTTGTGCATGTTTGTGAGAGCTAGGAGGTGGGATGTAGTCGCTAATTGTACACTAGATTACAAAAATGAGTTGTGGTATTTTATAACTAGATCTATACCATTGGGGCATCAATAATCCAACGTAAACAAACTGAAAGAAAATATTTGAAGAATGAGATGAGAAAAATAATGGTGGACTAGAGTTAGGAAATTGCTGTTGGAATGTACAACGAAAACCAAGATCATTCAAGTGTGGATTTGGTGTTCACAGGACTGTCACATTATTTTATACGCTATTTAATGTTTGCAGGTAGGAGGAGGATAACCGTTACTGTGAACACGTTTCATTTTCTTGTGTCATTTTAATAAGTAATTAAACTGGTTACTTAAAAGATAATATTGATAACCATTGTTTTCATATTAAATTACTTAGATTTACTTTAAGTGTAAAACAGGAAATCCGGCTAAACATCTGACACACACACACACACACACACACACACACACACACACACACACACACACACACACACACCCTACCTGAGTCAGCGAGCCCAGTACAAGTTTCAGAAGACCTTCGTTAAATTCCTGCAGCAGCAAGGAGTTCAATTGTTTCAAAAAAGCCCCACGAGGGCAAAGTCTCCTTCACCTTCCCGCAAGAGCAAGCTACCCAGCCTGCAGATGTTGCGGTCCGATCCCCTTCCAGTCTATGGAGTTGTAACTGCATAGACTTCTGGGATCTCTGTTGTCTGAATGCTGTCTTCCTAATCTGGACTTGTTCACCAGCAGTCCGGATTCCTGTGCACATGCTCCGGACTGATTCACCAACAGTCCAGATTCCAGGAATGCTGCGAACACTCATGCATGAAGTTTTGGGACTTGCATTTGTTTTTTTTGTTTTGTTTTTCTTTTTTTCTTTTTATTTTAATATTGTTTTATTTTCTTTTACAGCTGGGAGGCTGAAGTCCTGTAGTCCAGTAGCACAAGCCACCCCTGATTGATAATATTATATGTAGAATTAAAATAATAATTTCCTTGTTTTTACGAGGTTAAATGTCTAGATTAATGGCTAAAGCTAAAAACAATATTTTTTGTAAGCAAATAGGCTAGAAAATTAAGAAAAAATGATGAAAACCATGATAAATACCAAGTTTCTTGCATCTGTAAAGATATTAGCTATTTTTTCATTAGCAAATGCTCACAGTGGGAGACAAGAAGTCTGCAGCTGAAGGCAGATGGCCTGGGGAATTATGTAAATTCTGTTCTGAGCGAAATCTGCAAAGAATCCTTCATGCATCTGCAATATTGTTAGCTTTTTTCTTATTGTTGACTACTTGTACATGGAGTTGAATTGTTTGTAGGTACAAGCAATTAATCTTGAGAGCTCTTAGCATTCTTTGCTAAGGGAAATGCAAAAGTTAAAGGTACTATGGTAAGCAGTTCAGTAAAAAAAATAAGTTTGAACTTATGGGAAGTGAGTGAGAGATAGTATGTTTAATAGAACAGTGCACAGTTTTGTTTTATTTAAAGGCAGCTGATGTACTTTTTCATATGGCTAAATGGTAATGTTTTATGAAAGCATACACGTTATTTTTCACATCTGGGGGCTAGAGATAAGAAAATCATGGACAGCAATCAATGTAAGTGGGAACACATGCTGTACTATGCTTTTTAGCATGGGTAACCTTAATTTTAGATTAGGTAATGGCTGTGGTTGCAATTATCAATTTAGAGATAATTGTTCCTATCTGGATTGTTACACTTTATTTGTTGAAGATGTGCATAGTTTTGTGTATTTGTTCTAAGTTAATAGAACATGGGAGTGTTCTGAAAATGTGTTGATTTTTTGTTTGAGTGTTTTCCTTAAAAATGTCACATAGGTTAGAATGGAGAAGAAACAACTGTATACAAGATTGGCCTGCTAAACATTAATGAGTTCATGTAAGACAAAAGTTGAAAATACACATTCAAAAGAACTGTCATGTATAATAGTTGGCTACTGTATCCATATTATCTTGAAATGTGAATGACCTTACAAGTATAGACAAAAAGGAAAGAACATTGAATTATATTAAGAAATGCGGAGTGCAAATAGCAGTGCTGCAGGAGACACATTTTAAAAGAAATGAGCATGTGAATTTGTCAAAGAGAGGATTTCAGGATGCATATTCAACAGAATGTCGAGGACAAAGAAAAAGGGGGGTGTTAATACTGATTGCCTGGGGACTCCAATAGTGGTAGATTTGTGGTAGTAATGAGCTACTGACATGCATTTATATTTCACCAAAAACTGCTATTATGGAGCTTAAGAAAATCTTGGGAGAAATTAGTAGCTTTCAGCAGAGAATATTACTTATAGGTGGGGACTGGAAATTGATTTGCAATAATGAGGATCTATCAGGGGGACCTAGAAGAGAAAATATAACAAAAGAGGGTAGATTTCAGAAGAAATTCAAGAAAATATTTGGTATGGAAGGCATGAATTCAGTAGTAGGAACTGTGACAGAATTTACATATCATTCCTCAAAGTAGAATAACTGAGGTAGATTGGATAGAAATTATACTTCACAGGAACATGTATGTTTAATTGAAAGCATTGACATACATCCAATAGCTATTTCAGATCATGCTCCGATACATACTAAGATAAAAGTGCAGAATAATGACCTGTTAAAAAGAGAGAAATTTAAGGAATGGATAGTGAAAATTATTTGAGAGTATTAGGGAAGATAGAAGAGATAGCTAGTGAGTGGGGTCTATATCACATAATCGAATACGTGAATACTGAATGCTCACATGAGCGAATATTCACGTACTAGAAGTTTATGAATTTTTTTGCGGTACAGTGAACATTAGGATTTTTTTCCTTTCCTCACTGTAGTGCGATCTCAGAGTAGGACTATATATTTAGTGTGGTGTGTGGTGGGCACAGCCCCCCACAATACAGTTTTCGAGTGTGTGAATATTTGCTCATGTGAGCGTTCAATATTCACGTATTCGATTATGTGATATAGTTGCAGTGAGTGGGATAAAATGAAAATGGAGTTTAGAAATAAAAGAGAAAAATATATGGTTAAAAAGTAGTAGGAATTACTTAGAGGGGCTTACAAAGTTTAAAGTATTGCAGAATAAGGGGAATTTCATAGACTAAGAAGAAGATTGACTGCAGAGTGCTAAAGAGAAAGGAGTATTTGGATAATATGCATGAGTTTAGAATGACTGCTGTTAAGCAACTATTTTTTAATAACTCCAGAGAAGAAAAACTTTTTGCACAATGACTTAGCAGAAAATAGAAATGATTGTCGCCAAACTTAGGGAGCCTATGTCATGAAAAATAACTATTGATGCTATAGAGTTATTGGAGATAATTCAACAATTTTATGAAAATGTCTATGAAACAAAGGAATGTGGAAACAAAGAAAGAGTGCAAATGGAAATGAGGCTCAACAACTAATACTTAAGATAGAAGTGGATGAGATAAAAACATGATGTATAATCAGTCTGCAGGGAAGTTTGTAATTTAGGAGGAAGAAAGTGATAAAGATCTGAAAGATTGTATGCAATAGTATTTTATGTATTTTTTTTTTATTATTTTATTCAGTTTGATGACCGAGAAAGTCCAATGGGCCAAGAATAGCCAGTTTTCAGTGGATGCCTGGGGGGAAAAGCCTCATTAACAATAACAATAACAAAGCATGCATAATAGACAGAGACTATAACATATGCTGAGGGAAACAATTTAACAAGTGTTAAGAGATAACATAATATACAGAGTAGCTGTAGTGTCAGAGGACATAACTTCTATTAATCTTTGTAGATTAAATTAAATTAAAGAAAAAAATAAACAGAATTAACAAGTCTGAAGAGAATAACATTATATACAGAGTAGCTGTAGTGACAGTGGACATACATTCTATTAATCTTTGCATAGTAATTTTTTTAAATATTAGTTACAAAAAATGTAAATCACAGATCTGATGAAAATGAGTGAAGAAAATGAAGTCTGGCAGAATAGGCAGATTGGAAGTGATGTATGTGATATATGTGGTGTCAATAAGGAGAGGAAGACATGGCTGGGAAAAGAAAGAAAGACGAGTGAGGAGGGGCTCATGTATGGGAAGAGCAGGGGCAAATCTATTTAGATGAAAGGTAGAAGTGTAGGAAAGATTTGAAGATGGTGTGGTTAGGAGTGTTTCTTAGGAAGGAAGGGAGTCAGTTCCACAGCTTGGCTAGGCAGTATGATAGGAGAAGGTAGCCAGGGGCGTTGGGAGGGTTTGAGGATTTGTAGGAGGTTTTTATTTTCAGATCGGAGTGAGCGATTAGGAATATGCGGTGTTAAGGTGTTGGAGAGAGCGGGACAGATGGATGGTTTAAAAATGAGTTTATGAGCTGTGGTGAGTTTAAGTAGGTTTATGTAGTTATGTAGTTCTAGCCATTGAAGAGATTGGAAGGAGAGGCAGTGATCGGAAGAATTTTTGGAGATGTGGCAAATTTGCTGATTTTGTTGTAGCCGGATTCTAATTTGGATTGAAGGCCAAGTTGGAGGTTGGTGAGCAATGGGGCACTGTATATGAGAGAGGGGAGAAGATAGGAGGAAGCTAAGGTCTTTCTAGTAAAGGGAGTGAAGTAGTGACTGTGCCTGTACAGGAGACCTAGTTTTTGGTGGGTTTTTTGATGGCTGTTTGAATATGGATGTTGAATTTTAGATGCTCATCAATGGTGACACCAAGCAACTTAGTGTGAGATACTGCTTTGATGGAGGTATTGTTCTGGCTTAATATAGCAAAGGAGAAATTATTAAAGGAGGAGATTTCTGAGGGAGTAAAGATAATTCGTTTTGTTTTGTGTGCATTTAAGGCCAGGCAGTTGTTGTGCATCCAAGTTTCTGTTAGTGAAAAAGCAGGCTGGATTTTTAGTAGTAGGTCTGAGGGGGGGGGTCAGTAGTGCAGATGATAGTAGGATAATCTGCATACTGGATTAGGGAGGCATTGGGGATGGTGTGGTGAAAGTTCTTGATGACTATATTGAAAAGTAGAGGGCCAAGGACAGAACCTTGTGGAACACCAGTGGGGGTGTGTAAGAAGTAGGTGGTTGAAGATTTCCATTTTACAGCTTGCTGTCTTTTGCAGTGATAACTATAAACCAGGAGATGGTAGAGGGAGATAGATTGAGAGAGGAGAGTTGAGAAACGAGTATGGGGTGAGAGATGGTATTGAAAGCTATGGATAGGTCAAGGAATAGGGTAGATACAATTTTGCCAGAATTGTGGGCACAGTCGATACATTCTAGGAAGGACAGTAGGGCAGTGATGGTACTGTGGCCAGGACGAAAACTATGCTGGGTGGGGGTAAGGAGGTTATTGTGTGTTAGATATTACATAAATTGTGAAAGAATACACTTTTCTAGGATTTTTGAGTGGGGAAAGGATGGCAATGGGTCTGAAATTAGTGGTGTCAAAGTTTTTACCTCCCTTGTGGAGTGGGATAATGAATGCAAGTTTCCAAATTGAAGGAACATAGGATTCTCGAATGGATCTGTTTATTAAAATGGAGATTGGCAGGGCTATGCTGTCAGCAAATAGTTTGAGGAAGTGAGGAGGCAAATTGTCAGGTCCAGTGCAGCATAGTTTTAGTTTAAGGAGGAGTTTTTTATTGTGCTTGTAGAGACAGGATTGAGCCTGAAGGTGGGGGATTGCTTTGAGTTGTCAGTGGGGTGAGGGTGATGAACTTTGAGGAGGTGTGGGAAGGTGGAGGTAAGTTTGGTTCTACACTCCACAAAGAAGGAGGTAAATGATGTGGCAGTTTCTAGGTCAGTGAGGTCGGGATTAGGGCAAGGGTTATCCTTGCTACCGGGATGGAGGAGAGAGGAGATTGATTTCCAGAACTTTTTGGGGTTGGTGGAGTGTTCAGATTGGAGCTTGGTGTAGTAAGATTTGTGGTCTCTAGTTATTAGTTTTTTTTTACTGTATTGCAAAGCTGTTTGAATTCAAGTAGGGTAGAGGGAAGTTTATCGTTGTAGTATTGTTTCCACTTACGGCCCCTTTGGTGCATGGTTTGTTTTGTTTCTTTTGAAAGCCAGGGGGAAGGTTTGGATTTGACTAATTTGGTTCTAAGGGGAGCATGACTGTTGAGAAGATTTAGAAATGTATTGTTGAAATAACTTATTGCATTGTTGAGGGGCAGGGTTTTTAGGGGGTCCAATTGATTAGCTTCAGACAGTCATTAAAATTTTGTGGGTTGAATTTAGAGAGGTTATGGGTTTGAATATAGTGATGTTGTTTTTGGAGTGGAGAAGGGTGCCGGTCAGCAAAAGCTGGTAGGTGGTCACTGATAGAGTTAGGGAGGGTACCAGAACTTGAGATAAGGTTAGACTGAGATACTAAAATCCAGTCAAGGACGGTGCTAGAGGATCCACATTTGTTGGGCCTGATAGGAGAGTTGATTATCTGGGTGAATTTAAATAGGTTGATTGATGGAGGGGGGGTTGAGAGATGATAGTGGACCATTTAATGTTTATATCACTTGCAATGTAGGTTTAATTTCTGATATTAGTGGACAACCAGGAAAGGATATCTTCTAGTGCTGGAATGTTGTTGGTGTTGCCTGGGGGCATATAAAGAGCAGCTATGCAAATAGATTTGTGATTGTTAATTTTTAGATGGGCTATGGTAATTTCTGAGTTGGCAAACTTAAGAATGGGGTTGGTAAATGGGGTAACTATGTCTGTGGTGGAGTAGACAATGGCTACACCACCTCCTTTCTTGTTGGGTCTATCATTGTGGATATTTTGGTAGCCGGGTGGTATAATTTCACTGTCTTTTATGTACGGCTTAAGCCAAGTTTCTGAGATGGCAACAATGTCAGGGTGGTTATGGGAAAACTAGGCGTGGAGGGAAGGGATTTTATTGCAAATGCTTTCAGTGTTAATTGTGATGAAGCAAACTGATGTGGGCTTGCCAGGATGTGAGGGAAAGGTGCTTTTGTTGGTTGGGGAGAGAATGGGTCCTGGATTGGGATGGATGTCACCAGAGAGATAGAGAGAGGGAGATTTGGTGTAGAATGTGTATTATGAGGCCTATAGTTGAGTGTGGTTTAAGGTGGGGATAGAGAGAAGTTTGTTTGGGTGTGTGTGATAGAAAAGGTGGGGTGAGGGTAGAATTGAAAGGATTTTAGGCTTATATAATATTGTAGTAATGGAGAGATATTGTTCTGTAGAAATAGAAGAGAAGGATGGAATGTTAGTGGGTTGGAAGACTGCTGTATGATGTGGAAGTAAAGATATTACTATCTGCAGCCATGGAGCTGAAATGAGATTCCTTTATTAGATCTAAGCATTTGGTTTAGTTATTTGTTAACTGTGAAAGTCCACTGGACACAAGTGCCACTTTTCAGGGGCACTATCTGGTTAAATGACTTGCGTAGATATACAACAGACAAATGGAGGCCATGGGAATCAAAGCCTAGACTACAGAAAGCAGCTCATTAATGGCTCATAGGATCATAGGAGGTTACTAGGCTAACAGCCCCAGGGCCCTTAGAAGCCTAGCCAAGTTCAACCTGTGTTCCCAAAGGTTTCTGGTTCAAGCAGACACTAAAATCAGCACCTATTTCCTTTGTCCAAGAGGGACACAGATGGAAACCCTGGGGTGAATTTCTGGTTACCCGTCCAATCATCCTAATTGTGCTTAAATAGAACCAACAAGGGGCTTTGTTTAACATGAATAGGAAGCTTATTCCAAATGTGGGGCAATCTCTGTGAGTCAAATCTGTCTCTCCAGCAAGTTCTGCTGATGTCACAAACCAGGTTAAGGTCCTTTGAGTGACTTGCGAACGTGCAGCATTTCCATCAAAGCTGGGTCAAAGATTGCTCTATATGCAAGGCACAGGTCACCTCTGAGGAGTCTATATGACAGAGAGTAAAGTGACAATTATTTCAGCCTGTCCTCATAAGACAGATCTTGAAGACCCTCTGCTTAACTTCCAGGCATTGCTCTTTCTGTGCTGACTTATAAGCTTTTCTTTGAAAATCTTCTCATACCCACTTTATAACTCTCATATACAACATAATAGGCAGCATTATAAACAACCAATGCTCCGGTCCCACCAATGAGCGAACAAAGGCTGAATAATCCACACGATGATAAAGGAACTCACAGTTTATTACAAATATACCAAGTGCACACGATCAACGATGACATAAATGCACAGCAGGATCCATTCAAATGCAAGACACTGAAACGGAGCCCCAGCCCCATTTTTGTTTTTGGTATAATTAATAACATTTTTATTAGGCTTCAATTTGCGCTGGGAAATATTTCACGACTCATTATTTTGTTTTCATTTTTTATATATTCATTTATTACTCACAACTAGAGATAGTTTACTGTAGGACATCAACTATATTCATACATATTCTTTATTGAAGCATTATTTTTATATGCTTATCCATCTGGAGTTGAAATGGGTTTAAAGACTGTTGGAATAATTTCTTTACCATTCATAGTAATTGTCGTACAGTCATACGTACTTAATTTGTAAATCATATGTTGTTTTTAGATGTGCACTGTTTGAGATGATAAGTATGTTTCTTACAAAATGTTTTTAAAAAAAATGTCTAAAAGGCAGATTGCAATTTTTTGGCTGAACGCATTTAACATTAGAAGTATACATCAGATGAATGTATTTCCGTATTGGCAGGTTATGCCTTATAGGAAGTGATGTAATACATTTTTAAAATGCTAGTAAGCAAAAAATTTTTGGCGCCAAAGAAGTTTTAAATTGAATCGTTTTTTGGCGTATATTGTTAGTTCTGATGAAGACCATGTAAATGGTTGAAAGCGCTTAACTGAGTTTTTGGATTATTATTATTCTGTCTTGCACTGTCCTGTTTGATGTTTTGGGGCTCCGTTTCAGTGTCTTGCATTTGAATGGATCCTGCTGTGCATTTATGTCATCGTTGATCGTGTGCACTTGGTATATTTGTAATAAACTGTGAGTTCCTTTATCATCGTGTGGATTATTCAGCCTTTGTTCGCTCATTGGTGGGACCGGAGCATTGGTTGCAGTTTTGGTTCTACAACAATATTTACGATGTCTTTTTCTGCTTTGGACACCACCGGCGTGGGGATAGCGACGATACCCGAAGAGGATAAACTCACATCAGGTACTGACAATTATATTAACAATACTTCAGTTGTTGCTGAAGATCATGTTACTTTGAGAACGGAACTAAGCAGCTTAAAAGACGAAGTTAAGCAGTTAACTTCACTAGTGCACAAATTGCTTGCTGGTGGGCTTGTATGCCAGCCTCAGGGTCCTTCGTTACATGTTACGGAAGCTCAACATCAAACGGGAGATTTAAAAAGTGCATTACCATTAACTGTAAAAACACAGGCGTCCAATATTCACAAAGGAACTGACTTTAATAAGAGACAGAATGTTGTTAGCACTCAGCGCAAAGATTGTGAAGCGAGTGGGAACATTTCGGATACTGATACCGATCAGTCAGATGGGTCGGAGATACCGAACGGTCAAAGATCACGACATGGGAGTGGCAACAAGAGATTGGACATTTCGATTCCCTTGTCTAGTAGTGCTATTAACATTTCAGATTTTACATTTGATTTTTCACCATACAGTCACGATTTGGAGGCTAAACGGATAGGGACCAAACCAAAGAGACAGCCTCCTCACAAAACATATTCTGCAGTTGTTGAACTACCTTTAACACAAAAGACTAATCCCCCCATACGAAAGACTAATAGTTCAGCGGGTATGATTAAATCGGGGATACACAAGGAGGGTACAGCAGACAAATTAAATAGATTTAATCAATTTCTTACCTTTGATTTTGGTACTAATAGTGTGAATGAAGGTGAAAAAGTGTTACATACACAGGATAATAGTAAAAGAGAGAATGCTAGCATTAAGTCTATGATATTCTCCTTAGGGAAGAAATTAAAAAACATCAATGGTCTTAAGGTAGATAATATGTATCTACAAAAGTGCTTGGATTTCAAACTTGTGCCGAAAGGGTTAAGATTTTTTAAGTTACCTTTGGGCATTGAGCTAACAGATGTGGGCAAAAATGAATTTAATTCTTTATTTGATGAATGTGGGTTCAAATATATTAAGTTACTTATGAAGTTTTATGATGAAAGACTTAGTAAGCTGATACAAGAAGTGGATGATTTGAATGCAACTATAGTTAATGATCTTTTATTTAATGATTGGGAAAGATTATATAACAAACAATTTGTAGAGGCTGAGAAATGGGCCTCAAATATATGTACACGCAAACAGGAAAAAATGAATAGGGATAAAACACAATATGAACAACAAGTGGCCTATGTGTGGCCTAAGAAACGTAATAATACTATTAATGATAGATATAACAATATGTCTATCAAAGGCTTTGAGGATATTAATGATAGAAGGGTACATCATGATGTGGTTGAATATGATGAATTTAATACTCAGGGTTTTCAGAAATACCCAAGAACCAAGAATCCACCATATCACAGGAGGTATCAAAAGTAATTATTGATAGCACACATGATCTTGAGATTATACCCAATTTAGATAGTTATGTTAGTACTAATAGAGGTGATATACAATTTGATAATACAGATGGAGGAAACACCTTGGACAATAACGAAATGATTATAGTAGATAATACATACACTTATCGGAATTTTAACATTTTTAATTATTCTAAACTAAGTATTGACAAGGCATACTTTTCATTATTTGAAAAAGGTATGAAATTTATTCCTAATCCAGGTTTTAAACTTACTGATGTTTTAATTGATTTTAAGAAATATATTAGAAAAATCAATTTAGAGGTTTTTTACAAAGACAGTATTCTATTAAGAGAAAATGAAGACAAGAGTGATATTTCTGAATCCCTAGTTTTAAAGAGCAAATTCACCCCACCTAACCATCCTACCATCGATATATTTGATAAGGTAGTGACCAGAGAAATCTATAATGAATATAATTACTTAAAAGGTATGAGGGAAAACCTAAATTTAACGAAGGAAGAGAATAAGTTATTGCAAACATTAAAGGGGGATACATCTATTCGCATTATGAAGCCCGATAAAGGGGGTGGAATTGCCATCTATGACAACTTGAACTACATACAAAAGATTTATAACATCTTACACTTTTCAGGTAATTACGTAGCTGTTTCAAGGAACGAATTAAATATTGCTTATCAAAGAATTGATTCGTATATTGAAGAATATTTGGTAGAGGCACGTATTACTGATGTTATATACAAGTTTATCAGAGTTAGCAATCCTACTTTAGCCACTATGGTGGGAATCCCAAAGACACATAAGAATACAAAAGACCCACCCCTGAGACCAATAGTCTCAGGCAGCTATTCAAAAACTTTTAATATAGGCAAATTTATTGATAGGATTCTGAAAAATGTTTACACCTTTATACCACACATGGTTAAGGATTCGTGGTGTTTTTTATCTCAGTTTCCAGTTAAGGATTTAGATTTTACCAAACCATATATTATAGTTACTATAGATGTAGTGGACCTTTTTTCGTGTATACCTAAGGAAGAGGGCTTACAAGCTTTCTCGAGCAGCTTGACCAAACATACTGACCTGGAATGGGATACTATATGTTTGATTACAGAATTAATGGCCATTGTATTAGATAACAATTTTATTTATTTTGAGGGTGAGATTTTTAGACAGACAAAGGGGGTGGCAATGGGGGCAGCTTGTGCCCCCATTTATGCCAATTTAGTCATGTTAAATTGGGAAGATAATGTGTTATTCCCATCTAAATATTTCCAACATGTTCGATATTATTCCAGGTTCCTGGATGATATATATATTATTTGGCAGGCCTCTGAAGGAGTGCTACATGAGTTTTTTGAATTTATCCAAGCGAGTAGCAATTTCTTGAAATTCACCCTCACACATAACAACAAAGGATTACCATATCTTGATACTTATATTGTTAATAACAATGGGAATATATATTCACAAATTCATCGGAAACAAACGTTTTCTAATAATTATTTGGATTTTTCTAGTTACCATCCACCTAAGGTCAAATATAATGTATTCAAAGGTCAAGTTATTCGGGCAGTGAGAATGGTTTCGGATGAGCATGACATGTACAATGAATTAACTTTAATAAAGGAATTTTTTAGCCAAAGAGGTTATCCCTTAGACATGATGAATGAAGTGATTTCCTATGTCATTAGGCAAAGAGGTATAAAATATTTACCTTTATTGGGATCAGGAATTATTCAAAATACTCCTATTATTAAAGAAGATGGAGTTAAACCGAGTTTTAAACGTGCCTGCATAATACCCTATTGTTTAGGGGCTGATAATATTAAAAGCATAATATGCAAATTTTGGTATATGATAAGCAATGATCAAATATTAGTGGATATTTTAGGTACTAAACCTAATTTTGTTTACCGGATGGGTTGCAACATTAAGAAGTTATTAACACAACAACATCAAGTTAAAAACATGTGTTGCAAGTATTCCAGAAAAACTAATAGTAGGAAATGTGGATGTTGTAATTATTGCAAATTTATGTCAAGTGCAAAAAAGATTTATCTTAAAAATGGACATAATAGCATTGTTGTGAGTCAAGCAGGAAATTGTAATACGAAACAAGTTATATACATGGCTCTATGTGACTTGTGCCCTGCCTTCTATGTAGGAAGAACTGAGCGTCAGCTGAAAAAACGCATATATGATCATATGTATTGTATTAAGAATAAAGATTTAAATAATGCCCTATATAGACACATTAATGTTAAGGGAATACAACATACGTTCAAATTCAGTATTTTGGAAGTTATTCCTAATGATCCAAGAGGAGGCAACATTAAAAGTTTAATAGCCTTTAAGGAAACCTGGTGGCAGATACATTTAGATGCCACCAATCCACCGGGTTTGAATGAGTGTATTTCCATAAAATCTCTACTCATTTAATTACTTATTTTTATACTCACAACACAAATTTACAAGAAATTAATTATGGTCCTTATGTATAAATTTATAATTTCTACAAATTTGTTTTTATATGCTTATGTTTGCACATTTTTGCATACCTATGTACATTTTTAGCTTTTTTTGAGTATTTTTATTTATGCTAATGTTTGCACGGTCACTCTTATTCTTCATTATTTTAGACTATTATTGACCAATCTTAACATCATTGAGTACTATAAGTACAAATATATATATTTTTTTAAGTAGTATGCCTACAATCCTTTTATAGAATTATTTTATAAAACTTCATAAAATTAATATATCAAATATTTATATTTATATCACTTATTATATATATTTATTATTAGAATCATACGTAACAACATTATCAAAAATACATTTTTAGCATCATTCTCTATAAATACATACAGTATGTTATTATGAGAATATCACTATGCATATTCAAACGAGATATGTATCAGCTTACTTATATTAATATCAGTCTTTATTGGCAAAAAAACATTTTTTGTGCAACACTTTTTGTGCAATTTTTATGCAATTTTTATGCAATTTTTATGCAATTTTTATGCAATTTTTTATGCAATTTTTTTGTGCAATATTTTTGCGTAATTTTTTTGTTTGTAATTTTTGTGTAATTTTTAAAAAAATTTTCTCATAAGAACTACCCACATATAGTAATTTATTAATTCATCTAATTATTAATTCATCAATTTATTGTAATTAAATTATAGGATAGTATTTATATTTAATATTCACATATTTATGCAACAATTTCATTACACCCCATAGATAGTGATATTTATTTAATTAATATCCATAGCATTTTTGTTTTTGGTATAATTAATAACATTTTTATTAGGCTTCAATTTGCGCTGGGAAATATTTCACGACTTATTATTTTGTTTTCATTTTTATATATTTATTTATTATTCACAACTAGAGATAGTTTACTGTAGGACATCAACTACATTCATACATATTCCTTATTGAAGCATTATTTTTATATGCTTGTCCATCTGGTTTTGAAATGGGCTTAAAGACTGTTGGAATAATTTCTTCACCATTCGTAGTAATTGTCGTACAGTCATTCTTACTTAATTTGTAAATCATATGTTGTTTTTAGATGTGCACTGTTTGAGATGATAAGTATGTTTCTTACAAAAAGTTTTTTAAAAAAATGTCTAAAAGGCAGATTGCAATTTTATGGCTGAACGTATTTAACATTAGAAGTATACATCAGATGAATGTATTTCCGTATTGGCAGGTTATGCCTTATAGGAAGTGATGTAATACATGTTTAAAAAGTTAGTAAGCAAAAATTTTTGGCGCCAAAGAAGTTTTAAATTGAATCGTTTTTTGGCGTATATTGTTAGTTCTGATGAAGACCATGTAAATGGTTGAAAGCGCTTAACTGAGTTTTTGGATTATCATTATTCTGTCTTGCACTGTCCTGTTTGATGTTTTGGGGCTCCGTTTCAGTGTCTTGCATTTGAATGGATCCTGCTGTGCATTTATGTCATCGTTGATCGTGTGCACTTGGTATATTTGTAATAAACTGTGAGTTCCTTTATCATCGTGTGGATTATTCAGCCTTTGTTCGCTCATTGGTGGGACCGGAGCATTGGTTGCAGTTTTGGTTCTACAACAATATTTAGCATTATAAACAACATAGTATGCATCATCTCTCTACTGAAATTGAAAAGAAGGATCTGCCAAGGTGCTAGAGACTTTTTTTGCTTTTTTTACCCCTGCTGCCTGTCAGTCACCAAATCCCTCCAAGTTAATTGGGATGGGCTATCATTCAGACAGATATCAAAGATGGTTCAAGATTTTTTTCTTGTTTTTGCAACCCCATCCCCTTCACACACTTGAGAAAGTGTGGAGAAGGGATTTGCAATAGACTGGCCATGGAAAATACTCCCTCACTTCTGTGTGGGGCATTTCCTCCAAGCAACCTTGTCACTCCTTCCAAAAACACTAAAATTGGCTTTCCAGCTATCCACCGTGGAAATTCCACTGGTTAAACGTGCCCTTGAGTGCACACAACCCACTCTACTGCCCAGGAGAGAGAGAAGCAGGCCACAACCCTTCATGTTCACACTCCTTGCCTGGTTGCTCCATTGCCTGGACCAGTAATTGAATCCTGGTCACCTGGGTTGCAGTTGGGGCTCCATCCCCACTACACTGTAAAGCCAGGTTGCTGGGGACTTTTTTAGTATAAAGAAAGATTTGCTGCCTATTTGGAATTTATTTTATTTACATTATTTTGCATGGTGCCTGTTTTATAAATGTCACCTAATGCTAGTATGTGCCATCCTCTGCACTACTTCTACTTCATGGCATAGTTTAGTGAAAAGAGTCATGCTGATTAAACTGGGACTCTGTGTGGTCTTTCTCTCTAGTAGTAAAGCTTTAAATCTTTATTTGCTTTATTTCATAGGCTGTATCAGAATCAGACAAGTAGATTGTTTTATATATATATATATATATATATATATATATATATATATATATATATATATATATATATACGTGATCTTATGTAGGTATATTGATGTTAGTTTGCATTTATTTTTTGTGTTTTGCCAATTGCCTTTTTTTATTTCCTAGGCCATGAATAAAACCTTCTTTTTCATAGTTGACAGTTAAGGTTCATTTGCCTGTCTATGAAATGAATTAAAAGTTAGAAAAAACGGATGCAAGTGCTGTAAAAAAAGGACCAAAACAGTAAGAATTCAGCACAGGATGCCCAACGAAGTACAGCACACAGGTTTTATTCAGAGACAGCACAGCACGGAGTAAAACATAAACGTTTATATCCACAAGTATGTTTTCATATATACAGACTTCCTCAGATGCATAAATGAATGGAACTCACACAGCAGCAATTTAAATACTTCTAAATGAATAATGCCCCTCCAATCACAGCACAGCTAATTAAAATATCTAATTGTGACAAGCTAAAAGTATATACAATTGTATCACATGTGTATCTCTCTCTCTCTCTCTCTCTATATATATATATATATATATATTGTATGTACATAAATAAGCACATATTTATTATATAAAATTTTAAACACAAATACCCATATTTCTTGAGAGATTTTATACTTAAAATAATAAATAAAATTCTTTGAACATATAAATGAAGTCAGTCACTAACATATTTTTTCAGTAGTAAAATAACTCTAGTGGTCATTTTGAGAAGCATTCCTTGCAACAGTAAAAATTGTAACTTAATATAAAATAATCATTTGTATAAAGGAAATGTATTCACATGGGGGTATTATAACCTGGCAGAACATAATTTCGAAACTGGAGCTAGAGAAATGACCTAATTTAAGCCAGGATATTTATTATAAATTAAAAGTCCTAGGTACTTGTACAAAGTTTGGACATTTATTATTGTTATTATTATTATTATTAATATTATTATTCCATCCATCCACTCATCCACAAGTAATTTTTCCCATTTTTGCAGATGGTGCTGGGGTGTCACTTCACCAGTGACAATCATCTAAAGGCAAGGTTTACACCACCAGGTGGCTAGTCCTGCCATGGTACTTCTTCCACACTCCGCTCTTGCATGCAAACACACACCTATGGTCAATTTACAGTGCCCAATTCACTTAATGCATATCTTTGGAAAGTGGGAAAAAAACGGAGAACCCTGAGGAATACATGCAGACTCTGCACAGAAGGCACATACATATATGTATGCATATATATATGCAAACGTAGCGACCCACAAGTAGCAAGATATGTGCTCAATAAAAAGATTAAAGAAGCCAATAACTGACAAAGAAACAGTTCAGTTCCAATTTTCAACGGCAGCTTAAATAACCTACTACAACTCTGTTGTCCAAAGTAGCGTGTGTCCCGATGTTAATAAACAGTCACGTACCATCCATATAATGTAGGTAACACTTTAAATATACTGTGTTCCAGGAAATCACTTTCAATTCAGATCCAAGAGTCGCCACAAGTGAAAAACAAAGATTTTTAATAGATAAAACGTAAGCGCTTTCACGAAATAATTCGCTTCCTCAGACGTTCACAATTCAAAACCACTCACTGATATAAATACAACCAGGAACATATCAAGGTGCATTCGTCATTTCCTGCCTAGCTTAAAGGTATAGATAAACAATAAGGCAAGAAAAATACAACATTCATGTGCAGACATTGAAACAATTTAAAGCAATAACTGTAGTACTAAGTAGAGCAAAATAATACTAAAACTAATAAAAATAATAATAAAACATATCCATAAAATAAATACAATTGATATAAGTGCAATTAATTTGATGTGGATAATTGAATAGTGCATCAAATTGTGATAGTATAAATAACGTGGTTATTTAAGGGGTCTAGCCTTTAGTATGGGTTTAAGTGGCACATAGTCATTGAGACCCCTGCCACGATGAGATGCCAACCTCAATATCCACTTGGTTTCAATGGTTTCTGTGTTATTCACTTGATCTCCACCACGTACACTGGTGGGAGAAATGCACAAAACTTGGAATAAAAACACATGTCCTGTACAAGATATCATGTGCTTGGCTAATGCACTACAAGTGTCTAACCTGTTAAAACAGTATATGTGATCTCTAATCCGCTCCCGTAGGGAGCGGTTAGTTTTCCCTACATAAAACTTGAAGCATGTTTGACAACACGCTACGTAAATGACATTCCTGGTGTTACAATCCGAGTGACATCTCAACTCCCAGAGACGTCCATCGTTTGGATTCCTAAAGAAACGGGAGGTGTCAATGTATATACACTGAGGACACATACCACATTTATGAGTGCCTAAATCGTAGGGAGAAAACGAACATACAGCATCATTACTCAACCTAGGAAAACAAAGATGCTGTTTGAGATTTTTAAGGTTACTGAACACATAGCGCGGATGATTACCAACTACAGACTGGGTATCCGCATTGATGTTAAGTATGTTCCAGTTATCAAGTATAGCATGTTGTACCAAATGTACATTCTTACTATAGGGTAAAACCAATGCAACTTGCTTAGATGGGAGTGTTCTATCAAAGCGTGAGATCCAGAAAAATAGGGCCTACCCCTATTGGGCCTTAGTTTAACAACCTCAGTATAGACTGAGTCAACCTTACAGTATCAGTCAAGATCCTCTATCAAAAGGGAGTCTAATAAATTCAGTATGAAACACATTGTCTTCTGAACACAGCCGTGAAATTCTAAGAGCTTGGCCTTTAATGATGTTATCAAAGGTTCTAGGATGATGCATACTATCAGGTTCCAAAAAAGATGCTCTATAACAAGGTTTCTTAAAACGGTAGAAATAGACCCATTCTCAACCAAGATAGAGACATCTAAATAATTCACGCAACTTGAGGGTAGTCAATGGTAATCTCAGAAATCCTTCAAATTATTCACATGATAAAAATGAATCAAGTGCACCAGCTGTGCCATGCCAAAGGAGAAAGAGGCAACAAAATCCTATAAAAGACGATGTTGGTACATGTTAACATAACCTCTCTCTCCCAGGCCACCATAACCAAATTGGCATAGGAGTTGGCACAGCTGGTGCTTGCACCCTGTGGTTTGCTTGAAGTACTGTCAAGAAAAACAAAATAGTTGTGTTCTAAAACAGTCTCAAGTAGTAAACAAATCAGGTCAGTTTCCGTAGGAGTAAGAGTTTCAAGTAATAGTGATTTAACCAATTCAATGCCACGCTGATTAGGGATGCATGTAAACAGAGACATCGTGACCAAGAGCATGCCATCAAATTGCCAAGACAACTAGTACACTGGTATAAATCACCCAGGATCAAAACGTGTTAAAACTCTCTTTAGTGATAGTCCAGATAGAGAGGGGCTCAGTGAGCCAACCTTCCTGCAACTATCGGTGAAATGGGTGAAGTCTCATGTTTATGTATCTTTGGTAGCCCATTGATACATGGTATAACTGGAAAGGTACCACAAAATATTCAAACAACTCATTGGTCAGTAGACCTAACAATTTACATTCTGTCAGCATATTAAAATAGAACATTCAAAGCAACAGGTACATATGCATCAGTTGAAAGCATGTCCATCATAGAGTCCAAATAAAAACCCCTGTTCATGACAAATGACAATAGTATCATTAGCCTTCAAGGCTGCTAAGGCATGAAACTCAATCTAGTTAAATTATCAGTCAAGTCTCTAGAGAAATGACCTAATTTAAGCCAGGATATTTATTATAAATTAAAAGTCCTAGGTACTTGTACAAAGTTTGGACATTTATTATTGTTATTATTATTATTATTAATATTATTATTCCATCCATCCACTCATCCACAAGTAATTTTTCCCATTTTTGCAGATGGTGCTGGGGTGTCACTTCACCAGTGACAATCATCTAAAGGCAAGGTTTACACCACCAGGTGGCTAGTCCTGCCATGGTACTTCTTCCACACGCATGCAAACACACACCTATGGTCAATTTACAGTTGCCCAATTCACTTAATGCATATCTTTAATACATGCAGACTCTGCACAGATATATATATGCAAGCGTAGCGACCCACAAGTAGCAAGATATGTGCTCAATAAAAGATTAAAGAAGCCAATAACTGACAAAGAAACAGTTCAGTTCCAATTTTCAGCGGCAGCTTAAATAACCTACTACAACTCTGTTGTCCAAAGTAAGCGTGTGTCGATGTTAATAAACAGTCGCATTACCATCCATATAATGTAGGTAACACTTTAAATATACTGTGTTCCAGGAAATCACTTTCAATTCAGATCCAAGTGTTACAAGTGAAAAACAAAGATTTTTAATAGATAAAAGCGTAAGCTTTCACGAAATAATTCGCTTCCTCAGACGTTCACAATTCAAAACCACTCACTGATATAAATACAACCAGGAACATATCAAGGTGCATTCGTCATTTCCTGCCTAGCTTAAAGGTATAGATAAACAATAAGGCAAGAAAAATACAACATTCATGTGCAGACATTGAAACAATTTAAAGCAATAACTGTAGTACTAAGTAGAGCAAAATAATACTAAAACTAATAAAAATAATAATAAAACATATCCATAAAATAAATACAATTGATATAAGTGCAATTAATTTGATGTGGATAATTGAATAGTGCATCAAATTGTGATAGTATAAATAACGTGGTTATTTAAGGGGTCTACCCTTTAATATGGGTTTAAGTGGCACATAGTCATTGAGACCCCTGCCACGATGGGATGCCAACCTCAATATCCACTTGGTTTCAATGGTTTCTGTGTTATTCACATGATCTCCACCACGTACACTGGTGGGAGAAATGCACAAAACTTGAAATAAAAACACATGTCCTGTACAAGATATCATGTGCTTGGCTAGTGCACTACAAGTGTCTAACCTGTTGAAACAGTATATGTGATCTCTAATCCGCTCCCGTAGGGAGCGGTTAGATTCCTACATAAAACTTGAAGCATGTTTGACAACATGCTACATAAATGACATTCCTGGTGTTACAATCCGAGTGACATCTCAGCTCCCAGAGACGTCCATCGTTTGGATTCCTAAAGAAACGGGATGTGTCAATGTATATGCACTGAGGACACTTACCACATTTATGGGTACCTAAGTCGTAGGGTGAAAACAAACATACAGCATCATTACTCAACCTAGGAAAACAGAGATGCTGTTTGGGATTTTTAAGGTTACTGAACACATAGCGCGGATGATTACCAACTACAGACTGGGTATCCGCATTGATGTTAAGTATGTTCCAGTTATCAAGTATAGCATGTTGTACCAAATGTACATTCTTACTATAGGGTAAAACCAATGCAACTTGCTTAGATGGGAGTGTTCTATCAAAGCGTGACCTAGATCCAGAAAAATAGGGCCTACCCCTATTGGGCCTTAGTTTAACAACCTCAGTATAGACTGAGTCAACCTTACCAGGACAGTATCCTCTATCAAGGAAACACTGTCTGAGTCTAATAAATTCAGTATGAAACACATTGTCTTCTGAACACAGCCGTGAAATTCTAAGAGCTTGGCCTTTAATGATGTTATCAAAGGTTCTAGGATGATGCATACTATCAGGTTTCAAAAAAGATGCTCTATAACAAGGTTTCTTAAAAACCTTGGTAGAAATAGACCCATTCTCAACCAAGATAGAGACATCTAAATAATTCACGCAACTTGAGGAGTAGTCAATCGTGAATCTCAGAAATCCTTCCAAATTATTCACATGATAAAAAATGAATCAAGTGCCAGCTGTGCCATGCCAGGGAGAGGTGGTCCAAAGCCGCTTGTGACCTCTTTGGCATGGCACAGCTGGTGCACTTGATTCATTTTTTCATCATGTGAATAATTTGGAAGGATTTCTGAGATTCACGATTGACTACTCCTCAAGTTGCGTGAATTATTTAGATGTCTCTATTTTGATTAAGAATGGGTTTATTTCTACCAAGGTTTTTAAGAAACCTTGTTATAGAGCATCTTTTTTGAAACCTGATAGTATGCATCATCCTAGAACCTTTGATAACATCATTAAAGGTCAAGCTCTTAGAATTTCACGGCTGTGTTCAGAAGATAATGTGTTTCATACTGAATTTATTAGA
Organism: Protopterus annectens; assembly: GCF_019279795.1. Lineage (NCBI taxonomy): Eukaryota > Metazoa > Chordata > Ceratodontiformes > Protopteridae > Protopterus > Protopterus annectens. Next base: position 248,137,835 of record NC_056733.1, on the reverse strand, counting down.
CTCAGACAGTGTTTCCTTGATAGAGGATACTGCCCTGGTAAGGTCGACTCAGTCTATACTGAGGTTGTTAAACTAAGGCCCAATAGGGGTAGGCCCTATTTTTCTGGATCTAGGTCACGCTTTGATAGAACACTCCCATCTAAGCAAGTTGCATTGGTTTTACCCTATAGTAAGAATGTACATTTGGTACAACATGCTATACTTGATAACTGGAACATACTTAACATCAATGCGGATACCCAGTCTGTAGTTGGTAATCATCCGCGCTATGTGTTCAGTAACCTTAAAAATCTCAAACAGCATCTTTGTTTTCCTAGGTTGAGTAATGATGCTATATGTTTGTTTTCTCCCTACGATTTAGGCACTCATAAATGTGGTAAGTGTCCTCAGTGCATATACATTGACACATCCCGTTTCTTTAGGAATCCAAACGATGGACGTCTCTGGGAGCTGAGATGTCACTCGGATTGTAACACCAGGAATGTCATTTATGTAGCATGTTGTCAAACATGCTTCAAGTTTTATGTAGGGAAAACTAACCGCTCCCTACGGGAGCGGATTAGAGATCACATATACTGTTTCAACAGGTTAGACACTTGTAGTGCACTAGCCAAGCACATGATATCTTGTACAGGACATGTGTTTTTATTTCAAGTTTTGTGCATTTCTCCCACCAGTGTACGTGGTGGAGATCATGTGAATAACACAGAAACCATTGAAACTAAGTGGATATTGAGGTTGGCATCTCATCGTGGCAGGGGTCTTAATGACTATGTGCCACTTAAACCCATACTAAAGGCTAGACCCCTTAAATAACCACGTTATTTATACTATCACAATTTGATGCACTATTCAATTATCCACATTAAATTAATTGCATTAATATTAATTGTATTTACTTTATGGATATGTTTTATTTTTATTTTTATCAGTATTATTTTGCTCTATTTAGTACTACAGTTATTGCTTTAAATTGTTTCAATGTCTGCACATGAATGTTGTATTTTTCTTGCCTTATTGTTTATCTATACCTTTAAGCTAGGCAGGAAATGACGAATGCACTTTGATATGTTCCTGGTTGTATTTATATCAGTGAGTGGTTTTGAATTGTGAACGTCTGAGGAAGCGAATTATTTCGTGAAAGCGCTTACGTTTTATCTATTAAAAATCTTTGTTTTTCACTTGTGGCGACTCTTGGATCTGAATTGAAAGTGATTTCCTGGAACACAGTATATTTAAAGTGTTACCTACATTATATGGATGGTACGTGACTGTTTATTAACATCGGGACACACGCTACTTTGGACAACAGAGTTGTAGTAGGTTATTTAAGCTGCCGTTGAAAATTGGAACTGAACTGTTTCTTTGTCAGTTATTGGCTTCTTTAATCTTTTTATTGAGCACATATCTTGCTACTTGTGGGTCGCTACGTTTGCAACTACGTTTTTCACTTTCGTGAGTTTTGGGTTCGTGTTTTTTATATATATATATATATATATATATATATATGTGTGTGTGTGTATATATTTATTTTATATATATATATATATATATATACACACACACACACACACACACACACACACATATATATATATATATATATATATATATATATATATATATATATATATATACATGCACACTCACACACACATACATATACAGTCTGACAGTATTTACAAATGAATTAAAAGAAGCAAACAGACCACATGAATGCAATGCCATTGATACCACATGAGGGTGCAAACATAAAACTGCATGAATTGTTATATCAAAGTTCAAAGACAGCAATAGTGTGTGCAAGAGATCAGATGGAATGGGAGTAAGGCTAGGTGTATCGGAGCTGGGTTCAAATTTTTTATCATGGTGTCGATGGGAGGAGAAATGGCGTAGGAGTTATCCTGAAGGAACAGTATGCTAAGAGTGTTTTGGAGGTGAAAAGAGTGTCGGATAGAGTGATGTTTATGAAGCTGGAAATTGATGGTGTAATGATGAATGTTGTTAGTGCATATGCTCCACATATTGGGTGTGCGATGGACGAGAAAGAAATATTTTGGAGTGAGTTGGATGAAGTTGTGATGACTGTACCCAAGGGTGAGAGAGTGATGATTGGAGCAGATTTCAATGGGCATGTTGGTGAAGGGAACAGAGGGGATGAGGAAGTGATGGGTAGGTATGGTGTTAAACAAAGGAATGCAGAAGGTCAGATGGTAGTAGATTTTGCAAAAAGGATGGGCATGGCTGTGGTGAATACATATTTTAACAAGAGGGAGGAGTTTAGGGTGACATACAAGAGCGGAGGAAGATGCGCACAGATGGATTATATCTTATGTAGAAGGGCCAGTCTGAATGAGAATGGAGACTGTAAAGTGGTGACCAGGGAAAGTGTAGTTAAGCAGCATAGGATGGTGGTTTGTAGGATGACGTTGGTGATCAAGAAGAGGAAGAGGAGTGTAAGAGGAGTGTAAGGGCAGCACCAAGGATCAAATGGTGGAAATAGAAAAAGGGTAATTGTGAGGTGGAGTTCAGGGAAGAGTTAAGACAGGCACTGGGTGGCAGTGAAGAGTTACCAAATAGCTGGGTAACTACAGCAGAGCTAGTAAGGGAGACGGCTAGAAAGGTGCTTGGTATGACATCTGGACAGAGGAAGGACGACAAGAAGACATGGTGGTGGAATGAGGAAGTACAGGAGAATATACAGAGAAGGAGGTTGGCAAAGAAGAAGTGGGATTGTCAAAGTGATGAAGAAAGTAGACAGGAGTATAAGAAGATGAGGTGTATGGCAAAGAGAGAGGTGGTGAAGGCTAAGGATAAGGCATATGGAGAGTTGTATGAGAGATTGTACACTAAATAGGGAGAAAAGGACCTGTACCGATTGGCTAGACAGAGGAACAGAGCTGGGAAAGATGTGCAGCAGGGGTCCCCGTGGACTATGATGTTTGCAGATGACATTGTGATCTTTAGTGAGAGTAGAGAACAGGTGGAGGAGACCCTGGAGAGATGGAGATATGCTCTAGAGAGAAGAGGAATGAAGGTCAGCAGGACTAAGACAGAATATATGTGTGTGAATGAGAGGGAGGATAGAGGAATGGTGAGGCTGCAAGGAGTAGAGGTGGCAAAGGTGAATGAGTTTAAATACTTGGGTTCAATAGTTCAGAGTAATGGTGAGTGTGGAAGAAAGGTGAAGAAGAGAGTACAGGCAGGATGGAGTGGGTGGAGAAGAGTGTCAGGAGTGATTTGTGACAGATGAGTACCAGTAAGAGTGAAAGGGAAGGTCTACAAGAGGGTAGTGAGACCAGCTATATTATATGGGTTGGAGACAATGGCACTGACAAAAAGGCAGGAGTTAGAGCTGGATGTGGCAGAGTTAAAGATGTTGAGACTGGCACTGGGTGTGACAAAGGGTGGACAGGATTAGGAATAAGTATATTAGAGGGTCAGCCCAGATTGGAAGGTTTGGAGACAAAGCCAGAGAGGAAAGATTACATTGGTTTGAACATGTGCTGAGGAGGGACGCTGAGTATATTGGGAAAAAGATGCTAAGGATGAAGCTACCAGGTAACAGGAAAAGAGGAAGGCCTAAGATAAGGTTTATGGATGTGGTGAGAGAGGACATGCAGGTGGTTGGTGTGACAGAGCAAGATGCAGAGGACAGGAAGAAATGGAAACAGATGATCTACTGTGGTGACCCCTAACGGGAACAGCCGAAAGATGATGATATATGATTTTGAAGAATTTACAGTTTCAGTGAGTTTCTACAAACTGTGGACCCAGTCATGGGTAGGGGGTACTCAAAGACAGGAAGAAGTGCAGCCTTACCAATGAAAATTTGTACTGCTTGTTTAGAGGATTGCTAATTCTGTTGGTTACATACAGGACTGAATTAATTTTATTTCTTATAGTGTAGATGTGAATGGATAAAGTAACATATGGTTTAACCTTGATCCCAAGGTATTTTATGGATTTCACTAGTTCCAGTGGACCAACATTTGGGACAGTGTGGTCCCATTTGATATTATATAAGTTGACATGCTTATGAGTGCCAAAGACCATTACACTAGTTTTGTAAAAATCAGATTTGATTCCTTTGTGATCATAGGCCTGGCATAGTTGAGTTAAGGCAGAATTGAGTGACCTGTAAATGGTGTCAGTTGAACTACCAGATTCCCAGGTACCAATACTACATACATTAAGAATGATATTGTAGTCCTCTGGGACATAACAAGGGAATTAATGTAGATGATAAATGAGAATACTTCAGGGACAGACCTCTGTGGAAGACCAGACAAAACAAGGTAAGAGAAGATTGTGAGTTAAAATAATGTTGAGTGACCTTTTATGAAGATGATCAGAGAACCAATTTAACGTGGTGGAGTTAAAGCCATAAAATGAGAGTTCTTTAATTGGTAGGTAATGGTCTCTAAAGCCAGATGGCTTGGAAAGGTCAGTGAATATCAGTGAGTCAGTGAGTATATATACTGGTCAACCTCAGTAAGAAGCTGAGATCCCTCATAAAATCCTCCAAAGCTAGTTACGAAAACAAAATTGCCACTGACTCTAAAGACAACCACAAAGCATTCTATAGCTATGTCAAGAATCTAAATGGGAACACTCAGATCTGCTCTGAGTTACAGCACAATGGCACTAAATATACAGAACCAACTGATATTGCCAACATCCTAGCAGATAGGTTCAGTGCTAACTTTATCCCCCTCTCACCCCCTAGAGGACCCATTTCTATACCGGAAGAATGCAAAGTTCCTATAATCACGGCTGCACAGGTAAAAAACACACTCTCCAAAGCCAAGAACACAGCATCCATGAGACCTGACAATATCCCAGGCTGCGTTCTACATGAACTACAGAATGAACTGGCACCCTACCTAAGTACCATGTTCATTCGTAGCCTCACCTCAGGCTTTGTACCCACTGAATGGCGCACCACAATGGTTATCCCACTCCACAAAGGGGGAGCCACGACAGACCCCAGGAACTACTGCCCCATTAGCCTGACGAGCCTGGTCTGCAAGGCCATGGAACATATCATCGTGGAACTGATAAACAAAGACATTGGTAATCTCCAAACTCTGGACCCTACCCAGTTTGGATTTGTAAAAGGCAGATCATGTCTCCTAAACCTGATTGACTTCTTTGAAGCAGTCACCAAAGCCATAGATGAGGGTAAAATGGTTCACACAGCTTATCTAGATCTCGCCAAGGCTTTCAACACCATCTCCCACTCTGGAATTATAAATAAGCTCACTAAACTAGGTATAAATCCCTATGTCACAAGATGGGTTGCCAACTGGCTCACGGACAGAACCCACACTGTGAAAGTAGCGGATTCTAAATCCGACATCAGAACAGTGACAAGTTGAGTACCACAGGGTTCAGTCCTGGGTCCTCTCCTGTTTGGTATCTACTTCTCTGAAGTGCAGGCCAACACAGAAGGTCTTTGGTTAACAAAGTTTGCAGATGACTGCAAACTAGGAGCCATAATCGAAACTCCTAATGATGTGGACAAACTACAAATAGGCCTCACTGAGACAGATACCTGGTGTCAAAGCCATGGCCTGAAGCTCAATGCCAAAAAGTGTATTGCCATCCCCTTTGGTAAAAACTCTGTACCCATGAACTACCACATAGCTGGTAGTCTACTTAATGCCAAAAATGTGATAAGAGACCTTGGGACACAGGTGCACAGTAGTCTCTTCTTTGATAATCACATCGCCACAGTGGTCAAGAAATCCTTCTACGTGGCTCATCTCATCACAAAAGGATTCTCATCCAGAAAAAAAGAGGTCATTGTTCCCCTCTACTCATCACTCATTAGACCCATTATAGAGTATAACGCCCCTTTTGGTATGTACCTCACAAGACATCTACAACAACTGGAAAGACCACAGAAATACTTCACTAAGAGGATTACTGGCCTCAAACAGATGCCCTATGCAGACCGTCTCAAAAAAACTACAGCTTTACTCCATTGCATATCGCCTACTCAGGGGTGATCTCTACCTAACATACAAAGCTATGTCAAACCCAGAGCTGTTGGACATGCTCCACTTAAAGAAATCCCAATCCCTCTGAGCTACACGCTCTAGGGACCTAAACCTTGTCACCACAATAAACAGAACATGCTGGAGGGATAGATTCCTGTCCCAGAGACTTCCCATACTCTGGAACAGACTACCTATCTATGTCAAACAGAGCTCCTCATTAGCACTCTTCAAGAAAAATCTTGATGATTGGATAGGAAATGGGAAATTCACCCCGGGGATCACTTTTGTGGCTCTGCTCGACACGGGCACAGGAAAATAATTTTCTTGGGTGGCGAAAGCCAGGGTACATTTTTTGGCTAGGCTTGTATGGGCCCTAGGGCTGATAGCCTAGTACCTACCTATGAACCTAATATGGTCCCAATGAGGTTTCCTTTGTCCATTGCATGATACAGTGCATTAGTAAGAAAGAACAAAGCTGTACTGATGCTGTATCCCCTTTTTAATATATGCTGGTGACTAGATAGAAGGCCAGTTTCAGTGCAGTCATGTAGCTGACAAGGAAAGAATGTGGGCAATTGGCTGAATGGACTCTGGTCCAGAGCTTGATCCATGTTTAGAAACTGGGATAATGTATACCATCTTCCAAATATCAGGAAATATGCCATTAGAGAGGGATCTATTAATAACGTGTTTTAAAGAGTGGGCAATGAAACTATCACAGGCCAATAAATTTAGGGTATAGGCCATCTGAGACAAAATTTCCATAAGCTGGAATTTGTTTGAGCTGTTTATTAATTTCAGATAAAATAACCAAATGAATTGAAAGGTCTGTATCAAAGCCAAATAAAGACTTGGTAGAGGCACTCATAATGAGCATTAGTGGTGGGGGATACTGATTGTCCTGAAAGGTTGTGAATCTCTTTCCAGAAGAACCTTGGGTTTTGAATAATGATGGCTTGATTTTTTTAGGCTGATTTGGTCTTATTTCTAAAATGTCTACATTCTTTTCTAAGTGTAGAAGAGCATTTGTAGAGGTCATGGAGACTGGTGGACTTGTACTTAATCCAGGCTGCTTTATGTGCAGTAAATAATTTTAGCTTTGATGATAACCACAGAGTGTAGTTTCCTTTGGCTTTCTTGATTTTTGAGGGATAATATTTTCTGCAGTAAAAATAGAATATTGAGAATGTGCTGCAAATCAGGATTAGAATCCTTCTGGTTAGTGATTGTTGACCAGTTGGTATAGACAGATCAACCCAAAAATTAGATTCTCACTCTAGTTTTAATACTCTGTCAGTAATGGTATTACAGGGTTGGTGGGACATCTTGACAAACAATGGCAAAGTAGACAATGGTCATTGAAATAAAGGCAATCCACTGAAACTGTCAAAAATCCTGAAGAAGTGTTTTCCCAGTGTGGGAGAGCAATAAAGATAAGACAAAATTAGACAGCACAGGCAGTATCATTTGTCTTAGCATGGATAACCTTCCTTTTAGGTTAACCTAAGTTTGTGAGTATGGCTGTCAATTTGGGACGATTATTCCTATTAGGAGGGTAAAACTTCAATATTTGAAGATGTACATAATTTTGTGTGTTGGTATTAAGCTAACAGGTTTTAGAGGTGTATTGGAGTGTATTTGATTTTTTTTTTGTTTGAGGGTTTTAAATAAAAAAATGTGTAAGATATTACATAGACTCAAATTTATATGACAAGAAACAACTGTATAAAATATCAACCTGCCAAACATTAGTATATGCATGTGACACAAAAGCTGGAATTACATATTTAACAAAGAAGCTGCTACACATAAAAGATGGGAATAATAACTTTTTAACATAATGACACTCTGTTTTATCTTTAAATGTTAATGGTCTCACAGACATGTACAAAAAAGAAAGAGTAGTGAAGTATATTAAAACACGCAGAGTGCATATAGCTATGTTACAGAAGACACATTTGGAAAGAACTGAACATTTAAATTTGATAATGATAGGTTTCAGATGATTACTCAGTGGAATACCTTGGACAAAGCAAAAGGGGAGTGTGTATATTAATTGCAAGAGGAGCTCCAATAGTGATAGAAGAGGATAAAAAAGATAATTTGTAGTACCAAGGAACTACTAGCAAGGGAGGAGGCTTACACTGGCATGTATTTATATTTCACCTAAAACTGCTATAATGGAGCTTCAGACAATTCTAGGAAAAATAAACAGCTTTCAGCACGGAATATTACTTACAGGTGGGGACTGTAATTTGATTTACAGTGATGAAGATGTGTCTGGGAAGCCTAGAAGGGAAAATGTAACAAAGGAGGGTAGATTTTTTTAAGAAAGTTTTGAAAATATTTGGCATGGAAGATGTGAATTCAGTAGTAGGAGTTCGGAGTGAATTTACATATTATTCCTCAAGATACAAAAACTGGGCTAGGCTAGACAGAATTTACATTTCACAGGAACATGTGCATTTAATTGAAAGTTTTGACACTCATCCAATAACTATTTCAGATCACGTGCCAATAATAACTAAAATAAAAAACATGGGGTAATGAATGAAAAATGAGTCACTGGTACTTTCCCACCTATATGCTGAAAAGAGAGGATTTTAAGGAATGAGTAGTGGAAATTATTTGGGAATTATTAGAGAAGATAGAAATTTATTCTGAAAATATAGCTGAAGAGTGGGATAAAATTAAACTGGAGTTTTAAAATAGGTGGAAACAAAAGGGAGAGAGATATGGTTAATAAGTAACAATAATTATTTAGAGGGGCTGAGAAATGTTAAAGTATTGCAGAATAGGGGGATTCTCACAGAACAAGAGCAGGAGCAATTGCAGAATGCTAAACAGAAAATAAGGGATTACCTCAATAATATGTGTGAGTTTAGAAAGATTGCTGTTTTTTATACTAACTCTGGATCATAAAAGCTTTTAGCACAACAACTCAGGCAACAGAAAGTAGAAAGGGTTTTCACCAAGTTTAGGGAGCCTATAACAAGGAAGATAAGATCCTCTACAGGTATTAGAAATGTTTTAGAAATTTTATGAAGGTCTGTATAAAGCAAAGAAATATGGAAATCAAGAAAAGGTACAAATGGAAATGTTTATGGAAGGATTATATATGCCAAGGTTTGAGGTAGATGAGGCTCAATTCGTAAGAGTTAGGATAGGAGGAGATGAGATAAAAATGGTGATGTAAAACCAATCCACAGCAAAATCTCCAGGACTATATGGTATTCCTGTGGAAGTTTGGAAGCTAGGAAGGAAAACTGATAAAATATGGAAGGTTTTGTTTTACAGTATTTTAAGAGGAGGAGAAGCACCAACATCCTGGAAGAAAGTGATTGTGTCTGTAATGCATAAAAGAGGGTTAAGAGGCACCAGATCCAGCTTCATACAGACTCATTTCAATCCTAAACCATGATTATAAAGGGTTTATGTCTATAATGGCTAAAGGAATGGCAAAGGTGATGCCAAAATTGATAGATATGGATCAATGTGGTTTTGTGAAGTGGAGGCAAACATTTGACAACATTAACAGAACAGTGATGATCCAGAGGGAAGCAGAATATAAGAATATACCACTCTTGTTGGTGGTTCTTGATGCAGAGAAAGCATTTGACAGAATAAGCTGAGAGCTATTGACCAGGGCAATGGAAGCATTTGCATTCCTTGATAAAATGATAAGGTTAATTAGGAGGATATATGAGGAATCTGAGGCGAAAATTAAAGTGGGTGGGCTCCTCTCTGATAATTTCTGTTTGAGCAGAGGAACCAGGTAGGGGTGTCCTCTTCCCCCTATTTGCATTATATTTAGAACCACAGGCAAAGAAAATAAGGGAATTCAAGGATATAATTGATATAGTAAGTAAGAAAAGCTGGCTCTATTTGCAGATGATATTATTATATACTTGAAAAAAAACAGAAAAGAACATTCCGGTGTTGTGGAACATTTTGAGACAGTTTAAAATCTTTTCTGGGTATAAAATTAATGAAGCTAAAACAAAGGCAATAGCTGTTAATTATGTACCCACACATGAACTGGTTTCACAGTATCCATATTTAAAAGGACATGATAAAATGAAGTACTTAGTGGTATGGAATAAAAAGGATTCTGGTGTGGCAGCTAATGATATGTGGGAAGAGGCTAAACAAAAGATAATACAAAAAAGTGGGAAATTGGAGGCTCTGTTTTATGCATATAGATAGCAAGATACAAGCAGTTAAAATGTTTTAGTCCCATTAGTTTTATTCACAAGTCAGGCATATTTTTATCAACCAGAGGAGAAATTGTGGCTAGCAAGCAATACAGAGCTGAAGGATTTTATTTGGGAGGAGAAGACAATAAAAGTTATGTGGGATAAGCAGATTCTTCCAATAGAATGAGGCGATTTGGGATTACCCAATTTGAAGGGGTATTTGAGAGCTACACAGTTAAAACTGCTGTACATAGCACAAGCAGAAACCTATAAATCAAAGTGGAAAGGGATGATGATGAAACGGGGGGGGGGAGTTCAAGAAATAAGTAGAGACTGGGATTTTGGATGCAGATCCTTAAGGAAAATAGCAATAACCATACAGAATATTATATTCTTAAAACAGCAGAATGTATTCTAAGAACTAAGCCAACACAGGAATGGAGAAAGGAAATTCTGCCGATAGGGAAGACTACAATAAGGGATACAGACAATAGGCAAGAGGGGTGGAATTTATTGTAGAAAACTGGCAAAAGAACCAAAGTATTTGGAGCAAATAATTAGAGAGCAAAAGGTAATAAAATTGGAAGAGGCCAAGAATTTATTTGGACTGCAGACTAGAGATTGTTTTCCCTATGAAGGATTGATATCAGAGTATAGGAAAGAGAAAGAAATAGGGGGGGGGGTCCTAAGTGAAAGACCAGTGCTGGTAGAGTTTTTAGTAGAATCTAGAACAGAAACTCCTGTTAAAAAAAGGAATAATTAGTATAGCATACAAAATATTGCATGATAACTATAAGAATTAATCAGAGGAGGTTAGAAGGGATTGGGAAGACAGACTGGATAAACAATTCACAAAGAAACAATGGAGATATATGTATGTCTCCCAAATATTCAACAAAGTCTAGAAGATTTAGGATCTTTGCTTGGAAGTGTTTACACAGGTATTTTTATACTACAAGTAGACAAGAATTTTTCCTCAGGTAGACAGCAAATGTTGGAGGTGTGATGGGAAAGAAAGAAGTAATTGGGAACATATTTTCTTGGAGTGTAATGGGTTGGCAGACTTTAAAGATTCCCTGCAGACTACTGCGTCAGAGATACTAGGTGAGCAATCTGGGATAACTAAGAAAATATTTTTTGAACTATGATACAGAATTGGGATTGCCTACACATAGTAAGACCTTGCTGAGTCTAATTATGGTGGCTGCCATAAAGCAATTCCTAGAAAATGGAAATCAAAGTCTAAACCAACTGTATTAGAAGTAGCGAATTTAGTAACAGATAAAACAACTGGAATTGGGATCTTTAGAAAAGAGTGGGAGCAAATTACACAGAAAAAAATGGGAATTGTGGGAACAATACATGCAGAGGAGGAGTAAGGTTTGAAATAAGGAAGGATTTGAATGAGCTAAGTAATGTTTAATTGACAATGATTTAGATTGTAAGTAATGTATAATGTTTGCAACTAAAATTATGCCAGTATGGTTTATGATGCATAATGCTTGCAACTAAATTTTTGTCAATACGGTTTGTTTTCATAAATATAAATGTATGATTGTCATATGTGATAAATGAATAAAGATGTTTTGTGTTTAAAAAAAAAGAATCCTGAAGACTGATTTATACAGAACCAGTCTAATAGTCTATGATTGTCAGTTAGAGGATTAATACAAGTATGACCATCCACAAGTTGGTTGAAGGCATGCTCCGCTAACTCTGTAGCGTATGTGTCCAAGCCATATAAACTACTTTCTCCTAGAATCAGGCTACCCAATTTTCAAATCTTGTTCAACAGTTACACTTCAGAGTTACCTCTTGGTACTTCAGTTTTGTGTTCTTAACTGTAACTCTCGACCTCTTGGCACAAAAAAATCTGGACAAAGCCCCAAAAATAGGGGCAGATTTTAAATGTTGCTCTTATAAACTTAGAAAGTTGATAGAATAAAAGATCATGTGCATTTTCTGAAGGATATGAAGTCTGAAATCCAAATGACAGTCATTATGTACTGAATTTAGTCCTCACTGATTTGCCAGAAATATCCAGAAAACCAAAAATTTTCTGATGAGCAGGCCAAAAATATGAGGCAAAAATTTGGACATTCTGTAAAAATCTGGACAACTGAGAGGTCTTAACTAGACCCAGTAAATAGACTATAGCTCTGTTAGGCTTGCTCTGAAGTAATGAACCAGCAAAGCTAGTATAACTTGCATTCTGTGGTCATCTTGTTATTGACAGTTGTATACTATTTACCTGTTTGTTGTTAAAATTTGTAAGCCACTTTCCTATTTGTTGTTGATAGCTGTATAACACATAGCAGGGGGTTGGCATAATGGTTAAGGTGTTTATCTCACAGACACAAAGTACATGGCTTGATTCTCACCTTTGAGGGAAACTGGCTGGGCTTAAAATTGCCGCAATGGCAGCTAGCCTAGCATTTACCTATGAATCTATTTTACCAGTAAAATGTTATTTTGTATCTGGCAGTTGGTGAAGAGGTTAAGGTTGTGATCTGAAATTGCTGTAGTGCAGGGTTAGATTCCCTCATTCCTTGCTTACCTACTGTAAGACCACGAGCAAGTCACTTAACCAGACATTGCTCACAGTTCACCCCTGAAAAGGGACTATGTGTCCAGTTAGCCTACCTGGTTAATAAATGAGATTATTATTAGGGGGTAGGGTGTTGGCATAATTGTTGAAGTATTTACCTCACAGACACAAGATACAGTGTTTGATTCTCATCCTAAAAAGGAAAATTGACTAGGCTTAAAATAGCCCACAAGGACAACCAGGCCAGTAATTACCTATTTGTTGCTGAGCTGCATACCACTTTCATGTATGTCTTTGATAGTTATATATTGCTTACTTGGTTGTCAGATTGTATGCCAATTTCAAGTTTGTTGTCCCACTTTTCTTTCTGTTCTTGTTAGTCTAGTACCACTTACATGTTTATTGTTAATAAATATACTACTTTCCCAACTCCTTCACCATACCCTCATTACATTTCCCTTTGTTTTCAGCTCACCATAAAACTCCTAACTTTATTTTGTAGTAATGTATTTCACTTACACATCACCAGTAGTACTTATTAACACTCGTACCCTGTGCTGTAGTATGCAACCTGTTTTGTAGGTAAGGGAAGACAGTGACTCTCAGACAGAACTTGTTGCCATTTGCTGATTTGTTCTTTTATCCGACAACATCCTGCAAGAATAACATGCAAATTAGCTCCAGTGTAAAAACTGCTCAATTTATCAGACTGAAAGCCATGTATTTTGTTGGTCTTCTATGGACATATACAATTAATATACAGTAGTAATAGTGCTGTTCACTATTCAGTGTTACAGCTTTCTGTGCTCCCAATATTTATTTGTAAAATGTAATCAGTATTACAGTCTGTGTACATTTTACTGGTATTAATGGCTTCTTTGCTTATCTGAGCATATACCACATTTATTTGTACATACATTTTTTTGGGAAAGTAAAGCTCATCTCTCTAGGCTTTCCCTGTGTATGAGCTTCTATCTGGTGGGACTTTCTAGGCTAAGAAAAAAAAGTAAATAATTAAAATGGACATGTCCCAAGTGACTGAATGATCTGAAGGCCTGTCCAGCCAAGAACTACTTTTGCTTTGAATTCTTGATGTACTATATATAGCTAATGCCTGGTAAAGTGTTAACACCTAGGCTAGGTAGCAACATCACAAGTTGCCTCCACTGGGACCCCTTTAAAACAAGTTACAGAAACAACTCTAGCCCTGAGTGACTGAGTCACAATAGGACCTGGCAGCCTTTTTCCAGCTTCCTTGTAACAAAACAATGGCAAGAGCTTAGATTGTTTAGACACAAGTTTCCCTTCTCTCCCATAGCAAAGGAAATGAAACGTTGTTTTGACTGCTGGAAAGCAATAGTCGTCACAACAAAGATCTTTAAAAGCCTTCATACCTTTACACTTATGTAGTAACATTTATATTTGATTGGCATGCTGGATGAAATAAACAGAGATTTATATCTTGGTTCAAAGCAAAATGGGAAATTACTTCAGGAAGAAGCTTTTGTTAGTACAAAGTGAAAGGATCCAATTGGAAAAGAAAAAAATCTCTTATTAAAATGTTTATCAAAGTCAATTATTTGGTTTTAGGAGGAATGAAATCAAATATCTTGCAGTGGAGAGATGAGTGAGTACACCCTTACGTGAGACAAAGCAGAGTCAGCCCTCAAGACCCCACCCACTCAAATGTAATGGTCTCCAGCACAGATATACATCCCCCATTCTCTTCATGCAAGACATTTTAACATTTGCTACTCTGTCTGAAAATAATATGTGCTGTAAGCTTTATAACCAAACAGTAAAAACAGCCAAAGTTATGAGGCTTTTTTCATCATATTTACCAAAGGCTTATGAGTTTGGTGCTGTTCTGCATTTTGCCACATACTACTTAGTTCAGAACCTTGTATCATACAAAGAAAGGAGATAAAATGTATATGATTTGCATCAAAGGTGACTGCTCAAGGAAAGTGAAATGTCCTTTCAGTCTGTAAAAAGAAATCATTTTGACATGGGTCTTAAAATGACAGCTCTCACAACTGTAGATAATCTGAACTAATACATGTAATTCAAGTTTCTCATCCATCTACTGAAAACTGCAAATAATGCAATGTTATCTTTAACAAATTAAATTAAACCTTTCATGTTTTTTATTATTTATGATGAAAATTTTGAACATACCACATTACCTAATAAAAAAATCATTAAAATAACACCTTTTAACAAATGTGATTTAAGTGCAGTCTAAGAACAATCTCCATTTGACCTGAAAAAAATAGTAATTTTTGACTGTAGCAAAAAAATGATACCTTTCTTTTTTCATGAAGTTTTTATAATGAATGTCTGGCTTTAATGTCTGAAATCAAATACTAAAGAGATCCAAAGTTATATGGCTGTATTAACCTGGGGTGCAATTTCAGAAATCCTTTTAGTGAATTATTCCATGTTTAGGAGTAATTAAAGGTAAGGTATACATTATATTTGGTAAGAGCATTTGCATCTGTCTCCATTCTCTGTATGCCAGAGGAGCTCTCATCTTTTTCAGGTAATGAATCAATGTTCACGTATTATACACATGTGAATTGCAACAATAATAATGCAGACTTTTATCCAGTGAACGAACGCAATGTATTTTGTCTTTGCATACTTTATGCTTCTTTGTAACAAAAAAGTTAATTGCTGCAGTGTTCAGATATAGTATTTTTCTTTCTCCCTTTCTTTGTGCGTGTGTGTGTGTGTGTGTGTGTGTGTGTGTGTGTGTGTGTGTGTGTGTGTGTGTGTGTGTGTGTGTATACAGTGCATGTGTGCATAGAACCATAATGTAAACAATTCTCAAGCCACTCACCTGAAAACACTATTCTCATGCATAACTGAGTAGCTGAGTCCTGTGCTTCTCTTCTGGGTAAAGTATTCTGATTTCTTAAATGAACTATCACTAAGTCTGATTTTGTATCATTGTTTGCCTGGTCTCATCTTAGACCAGTTTGCCCAGAGCTCTTGTTGTAAGGATCACAGGGCACACAACTCCCTCCATCATTACAAGGGTAAAACCCCAGAATGTGAATTTCTACTAGTGAAATAAAAGCTGATATATTTGGCAATTATCAGTGAATTTATTTTGATGTTCATAATAGAGCCCCATGTCATGAACTCTGCACCTGCCCTTTATACAATCCAGTCTTGAAGGGGTGACTTCACTTTTAGAGTACATAGTCACCACCCAGGAAACAATTTATACAGTGGCAATGACCTAGTTCATGAGGGAGATCCTGTAGATGGAATATCAAATCTTTGAGTCCATAACTTTGAGGAAATGGCCAAATTCGCATCATTGAGTGGGTCACATGGCCTCTTCCCTGCTTTTAACAGTTAAAGGTAGCTTTTATTTTTTTCATCCTGTACAAAAGTAAGCTGCACCATCACAATTCAGAATACTAATACACAAAGTAAAGCAAAATGGGTGACAAAGTGTAGGCACTGTGGCCCGGTCCTATTACTAATGAGCTTAGCTGTAGGCACTGTGTCCCAGTCCTACTACTAGTGAGCTTAGCTGTAGGCACTGTGTCCCAGTCCTATTACTAATGAGCTTAGCTGTAGGCACTGTGGCCCAGTCCTACTACTAGTGAGCTTAGCTGTAGGCACTGTGTCCCAGTCCTACTACTAGTGAGCTTAGCTGTAGGCACTGTGTCCCAGTCCTACTACTAGTGAGCTTAGCTGTAGGCACTGTGGCCCAGTCCTACTACTAGTGAGCTTAGCTGTAGGCACTGTGTCCCAGTCCTACTACTAGTGAGCTTAGCTGTAGGCACTGTGGTCCGGTCCTATTACTAATGAGCTTAGCTGTAGGCACTGTGGCCCGGTCCTATTACTAATGAGCTTAGCTGTAGGCACTGTGTCCCAGTCCTATTACTAATGAGCTTAGCTGTAGGCACTGTGGCCCAGTCCTACTACTAGTGAGCTTAGCTGTAGGCACTGTGGCCCAGTCCTACTACTAGTGAGCTTAGCTGTAGGCACTGTGGCCCAGTCATACTACTAATGAGCTTAGCTGTAGGCACTGTGGCCCAGCCCTGTTACTAATGAGCTTAGATGTAGGCACTGTGGCCCGGTCCTATTACTAATGAGCTTAGCTGTAAGCACTGTGGCCCAGTCCTACTACTAGTGAGCTTAGCTGTAGGCACTGTGTCCCAGTCCTATTCCTAATGAGCTTAGCTGTAGGCACTGTGGCCCGGTCCTATTACTAATGAGCTTAGCTGTAGGCACTGTGTCCCAGTCCTATTACTAATGAGCTTAGCTGTAGGCACTGTGTCCCAGTCCTATTACTAATGAGCTTAGAACAGCTGGGTAACTACAGCAGAGCTAGTAAGGGAGACTGCTAGGAAGGTGCTTGGTGTGACATCTGGACAGAGGAAGGAGGACAAGGAGACATGGTGGTGGAATGAGGAAGTACAGGAGAGTATACAGAGGAAGAGGCTGGCGAAGAAGAAGTGGAATTGTCAAAGAGATGAAGAAAGTAGACATGAGTATAAGGAGATGAGGTGCATGGCAAAGAGAGGGGTGGTAAAGGCTAAGGATAAGGCATATGGAGAGTTGTATGAGAGATTGGACACTAAAGAGGGAGAAAAGAACCTGTACCAATTGGCTAGACAGAGGGACAGAGCTGGAAAAGATGTGCAGCAGGTAAGGGTGATAAAGGACAGTGAGGGAAAAGTACTCACAAGTGAGGAGAGTGTGTTGAGTAGATGGAAAGAGTACTTTGAAGGGCTGATGAATGAAGAGAATGAGAGAGAGAGAGAGAGAAGGTTGGATGATGTGGGGATAGTGAATCAGGAAGTGAAGCAGATTAGCAAGGAGGAAGTAAGGACAGCTATGAAGAGGATGAAGAATGGAAAGGCTGTTGGCCCAGATGACATACCAGGGGAAACATGGAGGTGCTTAGGAGAAATGGCAGTGGAATTTTTAACCAGATTGTTTAATGAAATTTTGGAAAGCCAGAGGATGCCTGAGGAGTGGAGAAAAAGTGTTTTGGTACCTATCTTTAAGAATAAGGGTGATGTGCAGAGCTGCAGTAACTACAGAGGGATAAAATTGATCAGTCACAGCTTGAAGTTATGGGAAAGAGTAGTGGAAGCTAGGTTAAGAAGGGAGGTGATGATTAGTGATCAGCAGTATGGTTTCATGCCAGGAAAGAGCACTACAGATGCAATATTTGCTCTGAGAATTTTGTTGGAGAAATACAGAGACAAAGCAAGAGAGGCGAGATTGCGTTGGTTTAGACATGTGCTGAGGAGGGATGCTGGGTATATTGGGAAAAGGATGCTAAGGATGGAGCTGCCAGGTAAGAGGAAAAGAGGAAGGCCTAAGATAAGGTTTATAGATGTGGTGAGAGAGGACATGCAGGTGGTTGGTGTGAAAGAGCATGATGCAGAGGACAGGAAGAAATGGAAACAGATGATCCACTGTGGCGACCCCTAATGGGAACAGCCAAAAGAAGATGATGAATGAGCTTAGCTGTAGGCACTGTGGCCTGGTCCTATTACTAATGAGCTTAGCTGTAGGCACTGTGGTCCGGTCCTATTACTAATGTGCTTAGCTGTAGGCACTGTGGCCCAGCCCTGTTACTAATGAGCTTAGCTGTAGGCACTGTGGTCCGGTCCTATTACTAATGTGCTTAGCTGTAGGCACTGTGGCCCGGTCCTATTACTAATGAGCTTAGCTGTAGGCACTGTGGCCCAGTCCTACTACTAGTGAGCTTGGCTCTAGGTACTGTGGCCCAGTCCTATTACTAATGAGCTTAGCTGTAGGCACTGTGGCCCGGTCCTATTACTAATGACCTTAGCTGCAGGCACTGTAGCCCAGTCCTATTATTAACGAGCTTAGCTTGAGTCTTGGGGATAGCACATGCAGATTAACACAAAATAAGTACTGCCATATGCTTTTATACTTACTTGTTGTGGGTTTTAATTTTTCACATGAATTACATTAATTGAAATCTACATAGAAAAACATTGAATATATATGGGCTCTCTGTACAGTTATGTTTTATTTACTTATTTTTTTATTACTCTATTTTTTAATATATTTTTGATGTAAAATAGTTCCTTCATCTAATGTTTCAAACTTGCTGTAGTATATGGTAATGGTATTGGAGGAAGCATTTTACATCCAAAATATAACACTTTAAAAAAAATAACCAGCTATTTCCTTTATTTTTGGCCACTTACTCCTAAATCGTTTGGTTTGTTGGCAGTCATTGGAGACTGAAGTTACTAAATAATGACATACATTTGAGTTTCAGACTTTTATTTCCTTCAAAAAATCCATACTAACACAAATCCTTTACTTAGCAACTTTGTAATTTTATAAGAACAATAATTAAAATCTGTTTCTATTTTAGAGCCTTTGTTCCCCTTTTATTTTAGACTTTATCCAGATTTCTTCAGCTGTAGGATCCAGAGGTATGCAAAGGTCTTTACTGCTGCCAGTAGTCCTCTCACTTACTCACTCTTGTCTCACATACACAAGCACCTTTACTTCAGAAAATGCATGCTAATTAATAGGAGTCTCTATACTCCACATAACATAAATCTTATACTCAAAAACAGTGAAAGTAAATGTTGCAAATATGATGAATTACTAGAAGCCAACTGGGTTCACATGTTCATTGAATGTAGAAATGTTGTTCAATACTGGAAAGACTTCAGATATTTTGTAAATGCTTTATGGTCTGATAACTGTCATATTTCTAACTCACTAATCCTATTCAGTGTTCCTATACCCAATGTAATACCTAAATCTCAGATTCAGTTACTCTGGTCAATTCTTGAAATTGCCAGAAAAAGTTATTACTTTGAACTGGAAAAGTAAACAAGATTTGATATTTAAAGAATTTATTAATTTAGCAAAAGTTGTTTGTAAAAAAGAACTGCAAGCCATTTGTTATAGAACTCATAACATTACTCATAAAAATAGCATGGCAAAAATTAGAAAACCTTTTGAACAAATACTGATAACTTCTCATTGATAAAATGATTATTTATCATGGATGAATATAAATATTGTAAATAGTTTTGTTATTGTTTTATTGTATTTGTTATATGTACATTTGTGTATGTTTATAATGAAAACAAAATAAAATTGTTTTTGAAAAAAAAAAGAAAGTATATGCTAATGGAAACCATGCTATTCTAGCAACTTTCTAAGTTTATAAGAGCAATATTTAAAATCTGTCCCTATTTTCGGTCCTTTGTTCCCCTGTTATTTGTGTCTATAGATTTCTTGTGCTAAGAGGTTGAGAGGTATGGAAACATTGTAACTGTTGCTGCTGCTGCCAGGGGAAAGCTTAATTGCTCTCACTCTCTCTTTCACAAGCACACACACACACACACACACACACACACACACACACACACACACACACACACACACACACACGTGCACACACACGCGTGCACACACACACGTGCACACACACACGTGCACACACACACACACACACACACACACACACACACACACACACACACACACACACACACACACACACACACACCCACCCACCCACAGTCTCTTAGTCTCTTCTGCTTACACACACACACTTTTTTCCTATTTCATTTATTTTTTTACAGTCGCTGAACAGCAAAAGTGCTGATTAGTGAGTATAAAATAATAGCTCGTTCTCTTTCTCTGTTACATGCAGACAGTCAAACATATAGACATAAACACACACACACGCAAACACACACACACACACACACACACACACACACACACACACACACACACACACACACACACACACACACACACATATGCTTTTTTATTTTATTTTTTTTTTTATTTTTTTCTTTTGCACTCACTAAACAGCTAAAGGGCTGCTTAGTGAGTGTAAAATAATGGCGACTGTTAGTTTTTTTCTGGCCGAGCTCCACGGCAGGTTGATATGCTGCTGTGAAGTGGTGGACTTGTTTTTCAGAGGGCATTACTTGTACATTAATATCCTGCTGGAAAATGTTCGTTCTCCAATCAGGGTGCTGATGTACAGCTTGTCCGTTCTCTAACTATGTTTATTAACCTACATATATGAGTCTGTATGATCTCAAAGACGTTAACTTGGAGACTGAGATAGCTGAAAGTTCAGTGGCCTGCCCACTAAATGTTACATTCAGTTTTGAATGTGCTGTTTAATTGCTAAGGGTGCATGTAATTCTAAAGTGTTTAGTTAAAGCCCTTCTAAATGAAAATGCTTCAGTCATGTACCTGTACTAAGAGATGTTTATGTTTAGTATTCTGTAAAAGACCATTTTCAGTGCATAGTTTTTCATAGATTAATTATTTTTACTTTGGTCTGCAGAGCAACTGTTTCACCTTTGACACAGTTGATTCTTGGAATACCTGGCCCTCCTACATATACATGCATGTGTCTGTCTGTCTTTGTGAAACAACAGGAATATAATTTCTTTTGACTGATCACTCTTAATCATTCAAGACCTAACCAACAAAAGGGCAGTTTGGAACTTGGAGTGTGGATCTTAGTCCATGTGGGAAAGCAACTGCTGACAACTGTCTGTTGATCACAGTTAATCATGAATCTGGAATGGATGTCAGAGATTTGTGTATTTATGCTTGTATTTGTGTATTCATAATAAAAAGCAACATTTTAATAATGGCATGGCACAGGTTTTATATGTGTTTTTGTGGTATCCATTAGTGCAGTAGTTCCCAATTTTTATCATACCAAGGCTAGTTCTTATATTAAAATGGTTATTATGCATTGATATTAAACGGTAATGAGTAGCAGGTTAGCTTTGGTCATGGATATGCAGTATTGTTTCATTCTTTTGGATACATTAATGAAACAACAGGCTTTATTCAGGCATTTTTAGTTTATTAACTCCCTTGCTGGAATTAGTAATTATAGGTAGCATATAGTGATAGACTGGTGTCAGGAAGTCTTTAACTACAAGTTTCTTAGTACCTTCAGGTGCTTAATGCTAGAGTTGGTGTCACCATTTCCTCTGAATGCAGTTTTGTTTACATGATCTGATAAAGGAATTCATTGAGTCTAGTCTGTTTATAGACCTAGATATTTGAAATGATATATTTTTTCAGTACAGATATCCGTAGTTAAACATATTGGTGGTGGGTCTTTTACTGTTGAGAGTTTCTTATGGGTGTCTAGAAACATGAATCAGAGTAGTTAATAGTGAGTCTTTGTGCAGTTAGCCAGTTGTGAAGAAGATATAGTATGTTTTGTCATAGGGCTTAGTTGTCATAAAAAACATTTTTGGCTGAAAGAATGTTGGGGATATTGCAACAGAAAAAAATGGAGGTTCTAGCGATGAGCCTCTTACACTGATATCATGCACTGAATATAAAGAATGGTATTTCATAAACAATCACCACTGTGGAAGGGATGTAGCTCTGAGTCTGAAGGAAGGCAGAAGTTAGAGATTTTTTTTTCATGTGAAACAATGCTGAAGCCTTGGTTAAGTCTACAAAAATGAAGGGTTGTAAAAGGAGCTGGTGACATGTTTATATAAATGTTGTTCTTTTTGAACTTGTATCTAGTTATTATAAAACAGTTTGTTTTGCTCAAGGTATTGACATTACCTTTTTCAGGATTTTTGGCAGAGTGTTTTTTTAAACATCTTTATTAAATCCTGTTTTAGACTGTGGTATAAGTACACATACATTAATAGAAGAGGAAAGGAACTGCATTAAAATTTTCCATGCAATAAACATGTTTTATTTTTAATAATCATTTACTTCAGCATTGCATAAATAGCTCAATTCCTGCCTTCCCTTAAACCTCGCTTCTCCTCCTAAACCTTATTCTGCATAAAATATTCCCACAAATTCCATTTATTTCTATGTAATTTGCTCATTCTCTTTTCAAACGATCCAACATCCACTTCTTTTTTCTCCTTTACACAGTTCAGTACTCCAATTATAGTTGGTTTATATTTTGATTTCCATTTTCCAGTAACTGCTTTTTTGACAGCCAATAGCATTAAAGTTAGTAAGGTCTTACTTACTTTGTGATAGGGCTTAGTTGTCATAGTTTTAGTCGTCATAAAAAAAATTTTAGGTCTTACTATGTCTAGGCAGTTTGGATCCCATATCACAGCTCAAAAAAATAATAATTTCCTTAATTACAGTCATTTTGTCTCCCAACATTTTTGACAGTATACTGTGTATAAAATTTTAAAAATCTACCAACTCGTTACGCTCCCCAAAACATGTTCCCAGTTTACTTCTCTCTTTTCTGTTACACCTAAAGAATTTTCTATCAGTCTGAGAAAATAATTCTCTGAAGTCTGCTTGGGGAATAAAAATATTTATGCAATCTCTTCCAAGCAAAAATCTTCTGGACTTCGTCACATATTTGGAAGCCATACAGATGTCCTCCCATTGTTTCTTTGTAACTTGCCTTTCCAGTCTCTCTTCCTAATCTTTTTTAACCTCTCCTTAATGATTCTTACAGTTATCATGAAATATTTATATGCACTATTAATTATCTCTTTTAAACAGCAGCTTCTGTTCTAGACTCTGCTAAGAACTCTACAACAGCTAATCTTCCACTTAACACTCAACTTTCTCTTTCTTATTCTCTTTCTCTCTGCCTATACTCTGATATCAGCCCCTGATATGGAAGGCAGTCTTTAAACTGCAGTCCAAAATTCAGCTTGGCCTCATCTCATTCTATTACCTTTCCCTCTCTAGTTGTTTGCTCTTCCAGTAAATTCCAGCCTCCTCTTTCATATTTTCCATACCCCTACTTGCAGTCATCCCCACTGGCAAAACTTTCCTTTTCTATTCCCATGTTGGCGTAGTTCTTAAAAAAAAATTCTGCAACATTACGAATGTAAAGTCTGTATGGTTATGTTCCTTAAGTATCTACATCCAAAACCCTACTCTGTGTTTATCAACCCCCCCCTTCATCATCATCATTCCTTTCCACTTTGATTTATAACCTTCTGCTTATGTTATGTATATGAACCTTAAATGAGTTGCTCTAAAGCATCCATTCAAATCAGGTAATTCTAATCCCCTTTGTTCTACTTGTAGGATCAACTTTTCCCATTTAATGCTTGTCTTCCTGCCCTCCCAAATAAATTCCTTCAGCTATTTATTAATTATTGTACACAACATCTGCATTTTTTTTAAATATGTCTGATCTGCATATAAAACCATTTGTATCAAACTGCCTACATCCATAATCAAGAGTTTTCAGTTTCTCTCAGTTTTTGTATTATCTTGTGGTTAGTCTCATCCCACATATTATTATCTGCTATAACAGAATCCTTTTTTATCTATATACTTAAATACTTTATCTCATCATGTTCCATAAATACGTATATTACTGAGTCAATTCATGTGTGAGTCCATATTTTACTGCTGTAGCTTTTGCATTTTTGTTAACAGGGAAGGCTGCAATTAGGGATACAGAGAATAGGCAAGAGGGGGGGCTGGAATTTACTGGAGGAAGCTGGCAAAGGAACCAAGGTATTTGGAACAAATAATTAGATAAGGAAAGGTAATAGAATGGGAATAAGC
This sequence comes from Protopterus annectens, assembly GCF_019279795.1. Classification (NCBI taxonomy): domain Eukaryota; kingdom Metazoa; phylum Chordata; order Ceratodontiformes; family Protopteridae; genus Protopterus; species Protopterus annectens. Next base: position 248,113,536 of record NC_056733.1, on the reverse strand, counting down.
CAAGAAGACATTTGGACTGCAGGCTAAAGATTGCATTTCCTATCAGGGATTGCTATCAGAGTATAGGCAAAGAGAAAGGGATAGGGGAACCATAACTGAAATATCTGCTCTGGCAGAGTTTTTAGTTGACTCTGGAGCAGAAGCTGCTGTTAAAATGAGATAATTAGTAGGGCATATAAAACATTACACAATAAATATAGAAATCAATCAGAGGGGGTCAGAAAAGATTGGTAAGAGAGACCAGATAAGCAATTCACAAAGAAACAATGGGAGAACATACAGTTCCCAAATATGCAACAAAATCCAGAAGATTTAGGATTTTTGTTTGGAAGTGTTTTTATAGGTACTTTTATACCCCAAGCAGATTACAAATAATTTTTTCTCACGTAGATGACAAAATGTTGGAAGTGTGATAGGGAAGAATGTAGTACATGGAAGCATATGTTTTGGAGAACAATGAGATGGAAGACTTTAAAAATTCCAAAAAGAGTGCTGTGTCAGGAATACTTAGTGAGCAAATAAGTATAACTAAAGGAAATTATTAGTATTATTATTATTATTATTGTTTGCCTTGACCTGAGATATAGGATCTGAATTGCCTTGACATAGTAAGATCTTGTTAAGTTTAATTTTGGTGGCTGCCAAAAAAGCAATTACTAGAAAATGGAAATCAAAGTTTAAACCAACTTTACTTGAAGTAGTGAATATTGTAAAAGAGATAAAAGGAAGTAGCATCTTTTGAAAAGGGTAGGAACAAATTAAATAGAAAAAAATGGAATTTGTGGGAAAAACACACACAGAAAAAAGTTTTGGAGGAGGAATGAGGTTTAAAAAAAGGCAGAACTGAACAACAGATGTAATGTTGGACTGAATGTATTATATAGAACATATGTGATGTATAATATTTGTAAATGTAAACTTGTTAATATGTTTTTTTTACATTTCTACAAATGGAGGTTTGCCTATGTCACAAACGATAATTGAATAAAAATGTTTTTAAATATCTGAAATGCTTTGTTTAACAGTATTTGTCTAGTTAAAAATTGTGGTGGCTGTATTACCTAAAGAAGGTAAACACCCTTTATACTCAGTTTCATATATCCCCATTTTAATTTTAAACCATGTTTATAAAGTGTTGATGTCTATACTAGCTAAGAGACTCACAAAGGTGTTGCCAACATTGATAGATATTGAGCAGTATGGTTCTGTGGAGGGAAGGCAAACATTTGATAACATTAATAGAACAATGATTATCAAGACGGAAGTAGACTGTAACAAAATACTGCTATTACTAATGGGCCTTGAGCCGAAGAAACCATTCAGAAGAGTCAGTTGGAATTTCACGAGTAGGACAATAGAATCATTTGCAGTCCCTGATAGGATAATAGGGCTAATTGGAAGGATATCTGAAGAGTCAGAGTCAAGAATGAAGGTAGGAGAGTTCTTCTCTGACAAGCGCTGATTGAACAGAGGAACCAGGCAGGAATGTTCTTGTTCCCTTTGTTATTTGACTATATAGAGAGCCATTGGCAAAGAAAATAAGGGATTCACAAATTTAAGGATATAACTGGTATGGTAATCAAGAAAAGTTAGCTTTATTTGCAGATGATATTATTTTGATCTTGGTCAGTCCAGAAAAGGACATGTCGGTGTTATGTAATATTTTGAAACAGTTTCAAGTCTTTGTTGAATAATTTCTCTGCATCAAGATCCAGAAAAACAGAGGCATTGTCTTATATTCTGCTTACTTCTGGATCATCATTGGTCAATATATGTTGTCAAATGTTTGCCTTCCCTCCACAAAACCACTTTGATCCATATCTATCAATTTTGACAATACCTTTGCTATTCTTTTAGCCATTATAGACATAAACACTTTATAATCAGCTGACATGTCTTTACCATCTTGCGGTATTACAGTGACCACAGCTTTTTTTCCAGGATGTTGGTGCTTCTCCTTCTTTTAAAATAGCATTAAGCAAAACCTTCCAGATCTTTATAACTTTCTTCCCTCCTAGAGAATACCATCTATTCCTGGAGACTTTCCAGCAGCTTGGTTATGCATCACCATTTTTATGTCATCTCCTGCAGTCTTAGCTGAACCTTTCATATCGTTATCATTTTCTTCCTTCCTAACTTCAAAACTTCCACTGGAGGTGTTATCTGATCCTTGAGACTTCCTTGTTGATTGATTACATATATATATATATATATATATATATATATATATATATATATATATATATATATATATATATATCACCATTTTAACTCATCTGTTCCAGTCTTTCTTAGTTATTATTTGTTGAGTGTCATCTCCCGTTAAGATTGGCACAGTTAAGTCTTCCATAAATATTTCCATTTGAGCCTTTTCTTGTATTCCACATTCCTCTGATCTATACACATTTTCATAAAATTTCTGAAATATCTCTAATATCTCTGTGGCATCTCTGGTGGTTTTTATTGCTATAGACTCCCTTCCTTTGGTGACAACCCTTTCTACTTTCTCTTGCCTAAGTCGTCATGCTAAAAGATTTGTGCTCTGGAGTTGTTAGCCAAAAATAGTTGCTAACAGCAAACTAAGTTCATGCATATTATTCAAATACTCTCTTATTTTTCCCTTTAGTACTCTGCAGTTCCTCTTCTTCTTGTACTGTTAGATCCCCCTTATTCTACAATATTTTAACCTTTGTCAGCCCTCTAAAACAATCTTATTGTATGTCTGTAGAGGCTGGCAATGATGGCATTTGGGACAGTCAGAGGACACAGTGGCAATGTCAGCAATGCTTAACAATGGGGGTGGGGCATTTCCCCTCCATATAGTTGACGTGGGCAGAAGAGGCCCAGGATGACACTCCTACATTACCTGTGTTTAGTGAATGATGTCCTAATCCATGTGTAGATACACTTGATTGACAGGCAGCTGAAATGCCTCCAGCATCTGAGGGACACACAACCTCTACGATGCACACAGATTGCATTGGGGCGAGGTGCAGTGTGCCTGTTACCATCCTGAAACATACTTGTCACATGATGTTGGTTTTACCCCATGCATCAACCAGAAAATGTGTAGGACTGTGACCAAGGCACAGATGAATGCAACTCAGACCATGCCATATGTGATCATTCTGCTGTATGACCTGCATGAAGATATCCATGTCCTCTTTAAATACCTCCAACCAGTACAGGGAGGGAATAACAGCTCACTTGGCAGTCATTAGTGGGACTCAGCACCTGTATGCAGATAGTAGACATGGCTGAGATAGGGGACAGGTACACATTGTAGATGGGCAAAGCCACTTTGCACACAAGGCTGGCTCCTCTGCTGCCTTCAACCCTGACCATGGCCACTCATACAGACATGAAAGACACTCTTCTGGCTCCTCCATTTCCTCCAGCCATGGTCTTGGAAAGTCTTGTGGATGTGCACATTATTTGTCTTGCCTTCCCTGTGGGCACACCCCACAAATACTGCTCAGGATCACAGAGTTTCTACAGTTGCCCACTCACCACTATATACCCCTCTGAATGACACATACCCCTGGCTAAATAGGGCACACTGGCAGCCAGCTACCTGCCTTGCCTTCACACCTGGCTCTGTGGGGACCAATGTACACTTAACCAGCATTCCATCCCTGGTAGCTCCATCTACCACCTGAAGACATGATTCCTGACACCCCAGGTACAGTAAATTGTGATGCATGTGTGGGCAGAACTTACACTCTAGTGCATATCAGTCCATGTGCAGTACTGCATATCCTGAGTGTTTAAAAAATAAGCATCATTTTTGTCTGTCAGTATCCATATTTGTAAATCAGATTTTGCCTGTTTGCCAGCACCACGACATATTGTGCCTACCTGTGCTTCACCTGGAGATCCATTACAGCCACTTCCTCAACCAACTCCTTGCACACTTCTCCATTTCTGGCACACTGGTGTTGGCCTTGATATGATCTCCCCTTGCTATAATTTCTATGAAGTACCATTTTGTGTACCATGGCACACACTACAAATAGCTTGCTGCAAGTCTTGAAGTGCACTGCATTTCACTGTCATATGTAGCCAGGCAGCAGAAGCGAGTCTTCAGCACTTTGAACATGCATTTGGTGATAATCTGTATCTCCACCAGTGTCATGTTGTACTCATTACCTGTCTTTGTCTCTTTCTGTTGGTGTTCAGCTATGGCTCCAAGAAATTTGTGACATAATTTGTAATACACAACAGTTAACACAATTATGAGTGGTCTGCTACCTATAGTCATGTTACTGGGCCATCTAGGGCTCTAGGGTTTGCAATGTGTGCAACTAATAACTAGAAGACTCTGTGGAAATTCCCCCCTGCACAAAATGCAGATGTATGCCAGATATGGAAATCACGAAAACTGCCTTGATGGTGCACAGGCCCATTGTATATAATACCCTGTGCATTACACACCATCTAGCATCTAATGGAGTGGAAACCATTCTGGATATACCAGATGCTAAGTGCAGCGATGGGGGCCTTAATGGCAATGTGGGTGCAATCAGTAGACTCCAGAACCTCAGAGAAATGGCCTACATCAAAGAATGTCCTCATAGTGGTGGTTCTGTTTTCTGCTGTCTGTGGGAATTATATCTGCTCATCCACATACATCAGCATCACAGCTAGGAACTAGTGAAGGATGTGTGAGGCTGAGGCCTGTGAAACAGTGTCCCCAGTTGTACAATCAGAAGTCTTTATAGCAAGAATGGTTAGTACTACATTCATGTCCACTGGGAGAGGTATTTCACTCATCCACCTTGTTCCTATGTTAGGATGGCTGCACTTAACCAGCTCTGTATATCTTTGTTCCTAAGGCAATGGTCAACTATGCCCCAGAAGTGAAGGTGATAGTATCTCAGCTGCTGATGGAACCTTTTGCTATTCAGAGGGCAGCTGTTAACTAGTAAAAAAAAAAAGATTTAAACAGAGTGGGTAGCTAAAAACAGGTACTTTTCTGTATAAATAAAATAAAAAAATAATCCATGTAACAAGTGAGAGGGTAGAGAAAACACTGTAATTTAACATAAGTTGAGATCAAATGGAAGGAGCTGTGAGCTAGGCTTGTTAGTTTATTTATTTGTTTATTTTGTTTGCTGGGTTATTGCAGTGATCCCAATGGACCTTTTTCTGTCTCAGCCTAGACAGTACAGAGTCCATGCAGCGTTTCCCCTCTGATAACAAGACTCAGAATCACTTAGAGCTGTGGACAGCGATTTGCCCCAAAAATTACCTCTCCTGCCCATGAGGAATTCAGGTCCATGCACATTAAAAACAAAAAGAAGATCTGGACTCACTCCCCTGATGCTTAATTAGGCTTCAAGTAAGTGCAAGGTTGATGCTGTTGCTTTCTCTGATGTGAATGTTACACCATTATAATTGTTCTGCAGTTCTTTCAATTAGTTTCAGGTTTGTGTGCTTCTCAGCCCTGCTGGAAGTAATATAAGTAGAGACTTACTGGGTAGTGACCTCACATTGGTAGCTTCCCATACTATTTTGAAGTCTAGTACTTTCTCTTTAGGCCCTCTTAACATTCGGGGTTCTCTCACATGTGAGACTGTCAACAGTAAACACCATATACAACACTAAACGCCTCTCATTGATTGTTTTTGGTAGTTATGGGGGTGGTGGAAAGTTTTCCCCATTTCTACCTGCACACCAACTCTACAATAAGTACATTTTACTTCCTCTTTGGGTCACATTCTGTTTGCACTACCCTCACCTTCCACTGTCCTTTCTCCTTCCACTATTCTAATAGCTGTTTCTATCAGTGACTCTTTGGTCCATGCAGTGTTTCCCCTACTCCAGCAGAACTCAGAATCACCTACGGTAAGCAGTTAATAACAGTATTGCATGTAGTATCTTCAAGCTGTATATACCAATGATTGGCTCTTATACCATGTTTAGTTTTCAATAAGTGTGCCATTGTATAACTGAATGGATTGATTTTAGAGGTTAAACTACACAAATGCATCAGATCAAGACAGATTTTTATGTTGTTAAACTCAGTTGATCTATGGTTGTTATATTGCCTGCTCTGACAACTGGTTTTAAAAGATTGCTTGACTACCCATAGTTATGATGAATTGTTTAGAATGAAATTGTCATTTTGTTGAAGAAAATATGGATACATATAGACATATTTTATGGTTGGCTCGTTTAAATGTACTGAGATCATATCTTGCAGTCTGTTTACATAGCGTTTAGGGTGCTGAAATATGAATTGATGGCTTACAGTTTTTAGAAGGCACTACTTTCCTTAATAAACAGCCATCTTCCCATGTATGGCTATCACCCTACATACTTATCCCGGCTCACAATACTATTTTAGGTGTAGCATATGAGCCTTGGCACTATCATGTTGTGCACATATGGTGGATCTGTGCTCAATAATCTTAAGTAGAGGATATGCAAGAATGAGTTACAGAAAATGCGTAATTAAAGCCTAGTGAATATTGAATTACAGGCCTTGATGCAGTGTGAATTCGCCAAAGATTTGGCTTGTTAGTCAACCAAACAATAGGGCTGCAGTACAGGTGGTGGCTTTATATGCAGCTTATTCCTATTTAATAACTAACTAGTTTATAAGAATTCCTTACTTCCTCCATATTCTTTATCATCTTATTGCCTGCTTTTTTGATAACAACCTAAAGGTATAGCCAGCGCAAGCAAATATCCAATGAGTCACTCCTGCAAGGCATTTGGAGCCAGAAGTTTTTCCCCCAAAAGGTCTGTTCCCACATGGTGCAAGATAAAATCATTGTATGCTGTATGTGACCCTTGTTAGATTCCTTTCTGGTTACCAATGATCTTTACTTTTAAACCTTAATATCGTAGGGCCATTGCTTAGTTGAAGTTAAGTGCTGCGACATAATTGTGCAAAGTTATGCAATTGGTAGCTGTCATTCTAGTACAGTGCTTTTGAACTTTTTCAAGTATGTCTAACCCTGCTTATTTAATCTTTCCACTTTCCCTAAAATTTTCTTTATTTTAACAAGATGTGGATAGTGGCTTGTCACCAAAAATGAACACAGACAAAGGTCCTGCCCATGAAGAATTTGAGTTCACGAATGTTGAAAACAAAAAATAAGTTCTGGATGCATTCCCCTGGTAGTAAGTGTAATGTTGGTGATGCTGCCTTTTCTGGCATTTGCAAGTTGTGCCATTACATGTATTCTGTAGGTTTTTGTCTGATGATTACTTTAGGGTTTGTATCCTTGTTGGCCCTGTTGAAGTGATACAAGTTTATATTTACTGGGTAGTGACCTCACAGTGGTAGCTGCCAAGATTGTTTAGAAGTCTGTTTGAGACCTTGTTAACACTCAGAGCAATCTCACATGTGAGCCTCCAAACAATAAACACTGTAAACAGCATAGGCATGCAAGCACCTCTCACTGATTGCTTTTGATGATTATGGGGGGGGTCTAGTCCCACTCTACTCAGCTGCACTGTGTGTGGTTTTGTTTCACTTCTCACCCTACCTCCATTCCCACCCACACTCATATTACTAAATTTATACTTACTTAACCACTCCTATTTCACCTCTGCCCCCCCCCCCTTCAGCCAACCACAGTAGCCTAAAAACAGGCCACACCAATTACACTGAGCCTAAACATAATTCGTACCTTACATCTGTTCATCACTTCCTCCAATCTTCCCTCTAAGCTGGAATCCAACTTCAGTTACTCCCCTATCACGTCCATCTAACTCTGTTATATATTCTCTCTTCATCCACTACCTTTCAGCTACTATCGTTATAACAGTCTGTTCACTAACTCTCTGTTGAATAATTTCTCTTTTCTATCCTTCGGTTACTACTGTCACAATCACATTGTGTTCACTGCCTCTGTGCTACCATTACCTTTCAGCTCATTTTCTCTCCGTCACTACCAGTGTGCCAGTGCTGATGTTATCCCAGTATTTCTAACATAAACTGAAGCTGAGGGTATATCACAACTTAGATAATCAAAATCTATTGGGCAGATAGGCTCCTTATCTATCACTCTCACACTAGTTGGCATGTACACTGCTTCAGTGTCACTCTTACCCATTTGACACTTAGGTTTCTCCTTTCTCACGCTAATCCTGGGTGGCTAATATGCTGCCTCTTCTCTGTTCACTCAGACAAGGTAGCAGATAGGTTGTTTCTCTCATACTCAGCTTAGGTTGCAGATAGGCTTCTTTTCTTTCTCTCTCAACCAAACTAGAAAATAAACTGCTTCACTCTTACTGTCAACCTAAAAGGCAGACAGGCAGCTTCCCTCTCATTCTCAACCTAAGTGGCAGATGGACAAAATCTCTATCACTTACCGTTCAATCTATGTCTTACACTTAGCTATTACTTACATTTCTGCCTTTTTTGTTGTGAAATGTTTTGTATTTACCCAGACTAAGGCTGAAATTGGCCAGCATTGATCAGTGTACTACCTACCTACCTATCTATATACCTATCTATCTATCTAATCTATCTGTGTATCTATCTATATACATTTTTGTATGTTTGGGTGTATGAATATGTGTGTGTGTGTGTGTGTGTGTGTGTGTGTGTGTGTGTGTGTGTGTGTGTGTGTGTATATATATATATATATATATATATATATATATATATGTATGTATGATATGTGTGTGTGTGTGAGAATATGTCATGAAATATCTATAGCTCAAATTATCGAACCTCAGAATATCTTGTAAACTTTAAAAGTACAAATACTGAAAACTCGCATCAAATCACAAAATATCTAATAATTTTATGTTTATTCACCACAGTTTTAGTGCTTTCATTCCAAAAAACAGGAACTTAATCAGAAAATGTAAAAAAGTAACTTCCTTCCTTTTTAAAACCTCAGAAAGCGGCACCATGCTTAGACCAGTAGCATTTAAAGGAACACACACTTGAAAATACACACTTAAAAGTAACACTAAACATATGCACTAAAATACTTGCATAGAATACACTTGCATGAAATATGAAGCATAAAATCAATATATGTCAATAAATATTTCTTCAAATAATTCAACTGCTAAAAGTTGTTTAAAATGGATGTCATAAAAAGTATTCTGTCATAAAATGTTCATGTAAATGTGTTAAACATTGCAAATACCATTGACCTTGCAATATTATGACAGGGAATTAGATTTATTTTCAAAATAGACTTAATAGGTACTAAATCATTGCTGGGGGGGGGTGGGGATGGGGGGGTGGCATTCATTAAAATTTGTCAGTGGAGTTCTCTCTTTTCAAATGTTTCCCAGTCACCACCTCTTTCTGGGTGTTTTACTTTCTCTAAAATAGTGAAAGAAAATATTTTGAAATCACCACACTGTAGTGATTGTTTATAAAGGGCATTGAATTGATTTGCCTTACTGACTGCATATACATGCTTGTCTTTAAAGGTCCAACAGTCTTCTCAACATAAAATGCTGGCAAGATGAACAGAAGGCAATATAAACTACCCCTTTTGTTTTACAATCAAATCTGTCTTTGACTGTAATCAGTCTTGGAAAATCATGTACTGGGAAACTACTGGTTGAGTTTAATTTTTTTTTGCATGCTGCAAGAGTAAACATCTAGGGGTCTACTTTATTCCCGCAAAAGCCGAATCACTCAAATACAATTCGTGTGACACATAACAAGCGAAATGCGAGTACGTCGAATGCACTAAACCACGAAAGTGGAAATATCAAATTCGCATAGTTGGCCCATCTGAGGAATAGTTCCGTAAGGTAGGTGTGTGATAGTTACAGACTTTAGGGTTAGGGTGTGGGTTAAGGTAAGTGCATAGATAGGTAATGTATATAATGTTTAGTGTAGGATTTTGTTAAGTGTATGTGTGTGGAATATTTAGTTTGTTTTGGTATAGCTCAGTAGGGTAAGTGTGAGGTAGTTACAGACCTTAGGGTTAGGGAGGGGTTAAGGAAAGTGCATAGATAATTGTGTATATAGGGTTTAGTGTAGTGTTAGAAGTAGGGTTTTGGTGCTTTACTTTAGGTTCAGAAGTAGGGTTTTGGTTAGTGTGTATGTGTTGTTTTTTACTGTGTTTCGGTAGGTAACATGTTGCAGGCGGTGGGGTTGGCCAACTGTGAGAGATCGAGATTTCGAATTTCGTGGTTTACTGCGTTTGACATATTTGCGTTTCACTCGTTATGGTTTGTGCGAGTTGTATTTGAGCAATTCGGCTTTTGCGGGAATAAAGTAGAGCCAACATCTAGTATAGTTTGCTGAGTGCATCTGTTGTGCAGTATTCTATATAGGTAAAACCAATAGGATGCTTAAGGAGAGAATACTAAAGCACAACAGTGATATACAGAATGCTAAGATAGACAATGGTCTGGCTAAACATGTGCTGGAAAATGCAACTGTGCATAAGTTTAAGTTTTTAGTGCTACAATTGGTTCACAGGGGGGAGTTCTAGATGGGGTGATATTAAGAATCTGACTGAAAAGCAAGAACTGAAATGGATTGTTGATTTTCAAGCAGATAGATCTCCAGGCTTGAATGGCAAGCTATCTATCAAACCCATACTGATGTCACATCTTTTGCATCATTGAGTATTTACAGCTAGCTATGTTACTATTTGCTTTTGTAATAGTTTTTATACTTTGTCTCAGTATTTATTATCTCCACCGTGGCTCTTTCATATATATTTATTTATATATATATATATATATATATATATATATATATATAAAAGCTTTATGCTCTACATAGAATCAAGTAGAATTTTTTTATGTAAATAATGTATAGAACTTATACTATTTAGTTTGTGATTTATTATTTGTCTGTAGTTAGGTATTTTGGATGCAAGTTTTGTTTTTGTTTTCATTAATATTTATGTCTATGTTTGGTTATATTACAGTTTCTCTATTTGTGCATTTTGTTTTCATTAATTTAGTTTTTGGTGTCAGTTTAATTGATAGAATTTAATATAATTTGTTATAGGTTTTTCAATATGTTTTTGCCCATATTATCTGTATATTTATATAGGGTATTTTAGGATATTCTTAGTTTTTACAGCATGATAAGTGTGTGTGCATGTTTTTACAATCTGATCGCTTTCAACAGTGCTTGAGTTAGAGATCAGAATATAGTGCATACAGATAGGGCATATGAGTGTTTAAGTCTTCAGATTTATTTTGTATGCAACAATCATTTTGATATTACATGTTTGGGATTGTCTATGTATGTAGGCATATGTGTTTATATTATAGTTGGCTTTTAACTGAACATTTTAGAACAATAACTTTCATAATGTTGCCAGGACAATATAACGTATAGTAGTTTGCGAGCATGGAAGGGGGTTGGCTTTATTGTTGTGTAATAATATGCATCACAACGTGGTGACCATTAGATAATTTTCAGTGAGTAGTCTGTTTTCTTAATATCGCCATTTGTTAGATAGTGTTTCTTACTATATGTAGTAAAGCTTTAAGCATTCACATGGTGTCCAGTAGAATTTTTAAGTTAATTATGTATGGAACTCAATATTTTAGTCTTTGATTTATTATTTGTTTCATAGTTAGGTCTTCTAGATGCAAGATCTGTTTTTGTTCTCATTAATATTAATGCTCCCCATAGTTTTGCAACAATAGCTTCCATTGCATTGCTATGACAGTATGACGTACAGCACTCTACATACATGGAAGGTGGTTGGCTATACTGTTTTGCAGTAATGGGCATTTGGAAGTATTCACCATTGAATGAGTTAATTGTCGATGTTCCTTTTAGTGAGTAGTTCTCTTGGTTGAGTTAATTGTCGATGTTTCTTTTTGTGAGTAGTTCTCTTGGTTATTTTTGTTCTTTGTTTATGTGCAACTATAAGATGCAATTTCCATGTTTTATCATGATCATATTTTGTTATGTGTTGATGTTTTGATTTAGTTAAGTTGTTCATTAGCTCATTGATCATATGATTTAAGTAGACCAATGTGCATTTTTCCTTATTAGTTTTTTAGTTATTTATATCTGATGTTTTTAATTGTTTTATATGGTCTGAGGAAGTGGTTTGTTCTGCTGTAAAAGAGCTTAATGTTCATTAAATAAATTTTGTCTTCCTTTTCCAGTGTGGTTGTTTGGTTTGTTTGTTGGATTATTTTTGAGTTACTACACAACCTTTATCTGCAGCACTCCTTATTTAGTAAGTTCTGTTTTTGCCAGATAGGGTGTTGACTGTTAAAATACAAATATGCATTTGAAAAAGTGTTCTTTCTAAATATGTTGGATTCATACCTTTGGTCCTCAAAGTTCTTAAATAACATAATATCAAGAAAGTCTATATTCTGTTTAATATATTGATGAGTAAATTCTAAGAAGTCAGTAGAGTGATTTTGATAATCCATAAATGATTTCAACTCTTCTAAATCACCCTTCCACAGAATACAAGTATCATCCAGGTACCTCAAATAGACTTCTAACTTGGAAGAAAAGGGTGAGTTCAAAATCATGGAGGTTTCCCAAAACCATAAAACCATGTTAGCAAAAATGGGGGCTGAAGATGCACACATAGCCACAACTCTGTGTTGTTTGGAGTATTCACCCTCGTAGTAAACATAATTATTTGTCAGCACTAACACCTTACATTGCACTATCAGTCTAGTTTCTGTCGTGCTGAGGTTGGTACCTCAAACCATTGCTTTGTGGAACCAATCCAAGCCCTCCTCATGAGGGATTACAGAAAATAAATCTTTGATGTCAGTAGTGACAAATAAAGTCTCTTTAGAAAATGTAATTGTGTCACTGTGCCATTGTGGCACCTACATGGTCCAAAGTAGAACCTCTGGCCAAATTTGTAGACTACAAACTCAAGTAATTCCCTGAGGACAAACAACACTTACTTAAGGGCTCCTGGTATTTTCTCTAGACCATCTCTGGAATTTCATTTTCTAAAGAGGCTTTATTTACTTCCTTCCAGGAAACAACCAATCCAGCTGGTCAGCTTCCTCATTCAACCAGGAAATTATTATCTTAGGGAACTTCAACTTGGACTGGCACACTTGCTCCTCTGATAACCCTTCTAACTTTATTACCCTCTATAAATTTTCTCAAACAATACTCTCCCCCACCAGAACAGACAAAAACAGCAACAAGCATTCAATCCTGGACAGGATACTAACAGACCCAACCTTGGTTAACAATCTGGCTGTCTCCCAAACTGTCTAATTGATCATTTAGCCACTTTCCTACTTAGGCAGTGGATGTGTACTCCAAAAATATCATATTTAAACATGTTCATAGCAAAAAAAAAATTATGTCCTGACATATCCAACACACTCCTTCAACAATGTGACTGGTCTCCTTTAAAATACCTCCTTTTCGATCTCGCATTTCAACACTTTAATAATATATTTCTCCATATATTAAATGATCTAGCTCCCCTAAGGAAATTTTGTGTTAAATCTAAACAACTGGCATGGCTTACAAAGGACACCAAGCTACTACTCAAACAGAGAGAGACAGAGAATGGTCACTATATCAAGAAACTAGAAACGAAAACAACCTTATCACATATCGGCAACTAAGAAACTTAGACAAAAAAACAAATTAAGAATGACAGAACCCAACATAAACACCAGAGCAATCCTCAAAAATTCTGGTTAAGTATCAAACAACTCCTTAATCCAGGGCAATCCACTACCACATCACCCACCACCTCAAATACCACAGATAGCATAGCATCGCAATTCAATTCACATTTTATCAACTCCATAACATATCTCGTAAACAATGACATCAATATCAATCCCAAAGAGCCCAGGATCAATCCATAACTCATTTTCTACTAGGCCCATACAAACTGGCACCATAAAAAAAAAAAAAAAAACCTTCTGGTACAAATTAAAGTCCTAATCTCTCATGACTGGCCTACTTCCTTATGAATTTCTCAAACTGGCTGCTGCTACTATCTCTCATCCTATCTCAATCCTAATCAATCATTCTGTTTCTGAACGTTATGTACCTAAGTTCTGGAAAATATCACATATTATCCCATTACATAAAGGCAGCCCCTCTACAGACTTCTCAAACTATAGACCAATTGCTATTCTCCCTCCACTTGCCAAAATTCTGGAAAAATGCATCCATAAACAACTCCTTGACTATTTGCTAAATAATAACCTTATCTCCAATTCCCAGCAGGGGTTCAGGCCCAAGCACAGCATCACTACTGCACTAATTAGCTTTACTAATACTGTAAACCATCTCAAAAATAAGGGCCAACCCACCAAAAACTATTCAACGAGCTTCCATACTATAACCTAACCCAGCCTGCACTATCTTGGTTTCACAGCTACTTGTCTGACAGATAGCAGGTAGTCAAATGAGATAACTAACTCTCTTCTCTCCTACCCATCTCTTTTGGTGTACCATAAGGTTCAGTCCTTGGACCTCAGCTTTTCATCATATTTAGTAATAACCTCAGCACCACCACTCAGCTAGCCTCTATTGTACAATATGCCGACGATTCCTCCCTCATCTGCTGTGCTCCAACCCTTCATGAACTCCAAGAAAAAAAACAAAAATCTCTTCTGGACATAGAAACTATGTTTCCGACCACCAGCTAATACTCAACCCAAACAAAACTAAACTAACGATCTTCTCCAATATCAAACCAAAAAACAACCTTCTCCCTTCATCATCTACTCTTCCAATAAAACTAAGATTGAACCTGTAGAACAAATTAAATTTCTAGGGGTCACAATTGACAATTGTTTTAAATTAGATAAACATATAGCACTAACCATCAAAAAGGTTCACATCAAACTTAGCTCACTCTATAGAGCCAAACCTTACTTTTCTAATAACACCAGACTATCCACAGCCAGAACACACTTATTATCCACCCTTCTATACTCTGCTCACATTTTACCAGCCTTTGAAAAACAGATATAAGTAAGCTAGAGGCCTGTTACAACAAATCTGCCAACTTTGATACAAACCAACCACATAGATCTCACCACTGCACTGCTCTACATGAACTCAGTTGGATTAAATTACCTAACCTACTACTTTTGTACCAACTAACCATGGTCCATTCCATTATTTACCAACCTGAACATTGCCCTGCACTTAAAGACCTAGTTCAGGCAAATACTAATTGTGGAAGCTTAAGATCCTCTGAGAAACGTCTACTAAAAGTTACTAAGGCCAACAGTACCTTTGGGGATTCCCTATTCACCAACAAAATATCTAAAACCTGGAACTCAATCCCACAACACATTCTGAACACCACAATTACTCCCAAATTTAAACAACTCCTCAAGGAACACCTCACCAATCATTGGCTACTTTCCTGTATATCTCCTGGCTGACTATACCTGCGTCCACTTTTTTCTTACCTACTTATTCCCATCTATAGTTCCCTTCCTTGGTTTGAACAGCTAGGATGCAGTCATATAATTTATGTTTTGACTACATACTGGATTTGTTAAAATGGAAATGTAAAATGTATTTGCTTTTTTTTCCTCTTGCTTTTTTATCTATGTTAACTTATCATACTACAACCTGTACATTCTCACTTATGTAATTCCTGTGTAGTTCTCTTACTCAGATCTATCAGCTGTGATGCTGCCATATAATTCATGTTGTGAATTTGTTAAAATGTAAATTTGACGTTTATTTTTTTTTGCTTTTTTTCTCATTTCTTTTTATGTATGTTAACTGGTCATATTATAACCTGTACTTTCTCACTCATGTAATACCTCTGTATTAGTTACTGTATTATGGAGCTTTACTTCCCGGGCCTCCACTGAAAATGGACTTCTGGCCCAGTCAGGCACTTCTTGGTAAACAAATGTAAAATAAAATGAATAAAAATAAATAAATGTAATAAACTGGTTTCCTTAGTATGTCTTTGAAGACCCAGTATCATCTCTATCATTCTTCACCCAAACCCTCTACACAATCTAAGACTCACTGTTCCTTAAAATACACAGAAGACTAAGGGGACAGAAATGCCTATGGCAGACAAATGACATTAAGAATCTGATAAAACAGAGAGATAATGCCTGGGCAGACTAGAAACAAAATTACCCCGATGATCACATTCACCACATTTATCTATCTTTGAGAAAGCAAACCAGAATAACAACTAGTTCCACTAAATCCCTCTATTTAGGGCAAAACATTTAGCCTCATAAACTTATGAAAACAAAAAAGCAATTAACAGGGCAACTCACAGGTGCCACTTACTCCATTAGTTAAATCCTACGTAATGCAAATGATAACCTTGCAGAGGACTGCAAATCCTTTCTCATTTCAACAATTCAGTCCATCACAAATACATTTCCTACCTCTGCTACTTGCCACCTGGGAGCAGATAGTAGTTCACATCTTCAGCTGTACCCCTTAGCAGAACATACTGCTAACATCCACTTCACTGATACATTTGTAGAGGAAACTAAAACCCTGCTAAAAAAACTTGAAAACATTTTCAAAATTCAGTAATTTCACCCAGCCTTCCTCAGAAGAACAGCTGAGAAAACTGCTAAGTTACCTGTTCAAATTTACAGTCTGTACCTTATTACGGGAATAGCAATCAGCTTTAAACATTCCATCATAAACCCACTCCCTAAACTGTCCTTAACAAAAAACACAAAAATGTTTGACTATATCTCTAATCTTTTCCCACTGGCTAAAATACTTGTAAAAATCTATACAAACAAATGTGCAAACACATTAATAGTTATAGCCTGCTAATATATAGGCACTATAGGGCAATAATGGGGTGAGTTGTAGACTGTATAAGCTATGTACAGTCAGGTCAGTGTGACTTTCATACCCCTAACCCCAAACACCATGCTGGCATGGTATTTGTTGATGTGCTAATATATGATGGCATCATGCTCTGTTACACTGCTTTGCTATGTTTTCATGCATGTCATATGATGCCTGCACTGTCTGTCATTGTGAACATTTACTCTGTTTTATTTTTTACCAGGGTACGGCACTAATCTACATGGATCTTTTTCAGACTCAGCCCGAGAGAGCTGTCTGGTGAAGTGATATGCTCAGAGTCACACAGTTAGGCAGTAGAGGCTAGGGGATTCATGGCACTGCCTTGCCAGAGCATTGAGTGATGCCATGAGCAGTGCGTGCATTACTACAGGGAGCTGAAGAGGCCCCACCATGGTCTTTTTGTCAACAGAAAGAGGAGGATGCTATGGAAAGTCCTCCCCAGTTCTACACTAAGTACTCATGACAGGTGCAGTCTGCTGTAATTTAGTCCTTATTATTCAGCTATACAAGGACATTTGATTCATGGCCATTTTCCTTTTCTCTAATGTTTTCATCTGCTAGATAGACTGAGAGCACTAGGGTGACATGTCAGAGTCGCACAGAATGTCCCTCTAGGTGCAGAGGTACACATATTCAGTTGATGCTATAGCTCATAAATTTTAGGTACCTGCAGAGCTGTCTGTAGTTATTGCTGCTAGAAGTGAGAACTTTTCCTTGCACTACCATACACCTCCTGGCATACATACACTGTACATTCAAACTGACATGCTGTCTTGCCACCTTGCTTCTGGGTAGTACCACTGCTGTCAGGATACTGATCCCTTGCCTACCTGTGGGTGATCCTCCAGTAGGCCATGTGTCATATTGTACATCACACCTACTTTGCTACATCTGTTGACATAGTCCTGCCATCCGTACAGGGAACACTGGTTTGACTGACAGTGGTATGCATGCACTGTTCCACCCAAGCCTAGTTACAGTGCCAGCTATACCTGTATACCCTGGGCATGTCTCGGAGAAGTTACTATGTCACGTATTGGTGGCTAGCATATGTCATATTACAACTTAAATTTGCATGTGACCCATGTTTATGCCACTATTTTTTAATCTGTCACCATGTCCTTATGGCATGGTCCACATGTTGCCTTGCAGATCACTGTTATGTATGACTGTTGAGGACACAGCGTGGCACTGTGGGTGTCTTGCGCCACCTTCCATGATCCCTGTGGTCACTGATTGCATCAAATCCTCTGCCTTCCTTGCATATGCACTGTGAAACTGCATAAACACCATTTCAACCTGCCCCTTGTAACACACAGCCTGCAGCAGTACACTTTTGTCTGACAGGTATATTGTATACATTGGCATTGCACAACTAGCAATCTTTATTCCTCCAAACAGTATTATGCAGTATTTATATTTTATATTTATATTTTATATTTTTATTTTATATTTATATTTTTCCCTGTTCTCTTTCTCTCTCTTTATATCTGTCCCTTTTTTATATTTCTTTGCTGTTTTTGTTTTGTCCCATATTTCATGTAATAGTTGCAAAAAGTAGTCATTTCTGTATGTAAAATACCTAAATGTGACAAGAAACAGAATAAGCAACTAAACTGCTACAAGAATAAGCTTTTATTTAGGCAAAAAAGTAAAGTTCTATCCTTTGTACTGACTGTGGGTATGTGTCGGCCTGTAAAATCTGATGTGTGTCCCGAAAATGTCCCACTTTGGCCATTTGGAAAGGTGGCAACACTAGCTACAGCGGTTGCCACACCATTATCCTGCCCTACCACCCCTACGGGGTCTCTAGCTGCCTCCAGCCCTACCTCCACAGGGTGAGGAAAGTCATTCAGTAGGAGGGGATGTTGTTGATTCTGTGGTGGCCTCTGGTGGTCTGTCACAGCTGGGGCATGTAGGCTGTCCATTAAATGACACTACTGGTGAGTCACGGTATGTAACTTTGCAGAGGTTGAAGCTGTTATGGAAAGGAACCGATGACTCCATAGTACAATTTGTGGACTACTTAAATCAAACTAGTCCCTATTTGAAATTTACTTATAACTTCAGTAGGAAAGGAATTAATTACTTGGACACATACATATTCAGTGATGGGTACAAATTTCAGTCTAGAATTTATAGAAAGGACACATTTTGTAATTCCTATCTTGAATACTCCAGTAATCATCCTCACATGCAAAAAAGGAGTATTCTTAAAGGGCAGTGTATCAGGGCAGCCAGAATGACCACACTCAGGGAGGATGTCGTCAAGGAAATTAAATTTATAGGTGAATTGTTTAAGAAGAGGGGATATCCTGATAATCTAATCAAAGACATCACTGGATATGTGATTAGGGAGTGGGGGAGAAAATATGTACCCCTCCTGGGAAACACAACCAATATACAGGGCAGTAAAGATAATCAAGTTGATATCAATGGACTACAAAAGGCATATATATTGGAATTTAATCCATTTGCTGGTGAAATTAAAAATATCATACAACAAAATTGGAACATCCTAACCAGTGATGAAGTAGCGTATAGCAGACTTGGAGACAAACCTACATTTGTGTATAAAGTAGGGATGAATATTAAAAGAATGATAGAAACTAAAGGATCCAACATGAGGGACAATTCCCTTGAGTATTCTGAGGGAACCACTAAATGTGGGCATTGTAATCAATGTCATGCCATTATGGAAGACAAAAACATGTGCCTTGAGAACGGAATTAGGAACATTGTGAAATTTAAGAGAGGGAATTGTCAGACCCAACACGTAATATATTTAGGGAAATGTACCTCATGTACTAGTTATTATGTTGGAAAAATAGATAGAAGACTGAAGAATTGAATATATGACCATCTTTATTGTATTAAAAGAAAGGATAAAAACAATGCCCTATATAGACATTTAGAAGGAAATAAAGAATGTAAGTCATTCAAGTTTGCCATTTTGGAAGTGGTTAGGAGTAACCCTAGAGGTGTTAATATAAAGGCTATATTAGGGGAGAAAGAAATTACATGGCAAATCAGGTTAAATGCGGCTACTCCCCTAGGTTTAAATGAATTTATATCCACTAAACCCCTCATTAAGATATAATTTCACCTTAATTCTTCATTATTTTATTATTATTATTCTTAGTATCACCATTTAGTTTGTAGTATTAATATTTTAGAAGTATTTATTCATTAAGTACACCTACTAGCTGGCGCATCATTTATAATACAGAGGTCACTTCTTAATAATCGATCAGATATACTTTATTTTAACTAGAATCAGATTCAGCAACATGCCAAGTTAACACATGGGGAATATATATTAGTTTTTGTCACTAGGATTGACTCATTCTGGAACAATGGTCTATTTTATGTATTTTATATATTTTAATCATTTCATTGTTTTATACTTATGTTGTAGTTGCAATACAACATTTTTTATATCACACAGTAGGGTAGAATACAGAATGAAGGGAGATTTGAGCTATAGAGGCACCTTAGAATATAGTAATGTGTGCACATTGATTTTTGCGTGTATATATTTTTAAATCAGTCATAGTTTGTAATAATTAATTGTGTTAAAAAGGGCGGGAATTTCCTTGTATAAATGGGCTTGACACAGTAGATGAGTGTTCTGATGAACTCTATGGATGGTAGATGAAATCGCTCAACCTGTAATTTCTGTTTGTTACACCATTAAAGTAAGATTTTAACCAGTTGAAACGTGACACTTATTTTATCTTGGAACTATTACTTTGTGCTTCAATATTTGGTAATTGTTGGAGTTCCTGGATTTCGGTATTGAAAAGAGGTTGAAGGATGTTGTTATGGCATCAATGGACCAGTGCCTTGACACCCACATTGGCTACCTGGAACATGTCCTTCTGTGACTTGCTGAGTCACGCCAATGTCTGGCCCTCCTCATCAGGCCACCGGTAGTTGGGCCCAGACAGGATGGCAGTCATGGAGGTAACTGACCTCTGGTTGGGTGTAGCACTGGGCAGTATGACTGTCACATGTTATCCTACCCTGTCCTCAGTTATGGTGTTCCTCTTCACTGAGTCCCATTTCCCTTCTCAGTATGTGATTCAATCCTCACCAGAACCAACTGTCCTCCCTCTATCTGTCTGTCTGTCTGTCTGTGTCTCTGTTTTGCATTTCTCCTTCTTTTGTATAAGCGCCACCTCTGTTTTTCTTTGTTTTTGTGCTCCTGCTTCCATCCCCATGCCCAGTTTCCTGCTTCCTGACCATACCTTCCACTTATGACCTCCCCATCTACTGTTTTATGAAAAATAGGAAATAGCCAGCTGTCCCACAAAAATATATACCTCTGCTTACCCAACTACCACCTTATCCTAGTTTTCCTTTCTCTTGCCTTCTGTGTGTTCCTCTACTTTCTCTTCCCCCTTTCTGACTATCTTATGCACCCATTTATAACCGTAAATTGGTGGAGACTTTGCTATAAGGCCTTTATGGGGTCTCCCATCTATACTTGTAGTGGTAAGTCAGTGTATATGTGAATGTACATTGTCACAAGCTTGCTAAATCAGGTCATGTGACCATTGTTGTGCAGTGGTTATTTTTTTGCGACATGTGGGGTTTTCTCCAGATCATTCCTTAATTAGTTTATTTCCATCTATCAAAGTGGCTTCAGGCTGTATTGCACTGTTTTGATAATGCCATTTATGCTGTTACACATAAGGGATGTTTCTGAACCCCAGCTAATAAGCAAGTTGTGTGATGAAGACGCATTGTTTATTCCAGTAAATCATAACTTGTAGCAGACAAAAAAGAAAAACACAGCAAGGACCCCAGCCCTCTCCACTAGAAACTGCAATCTTATTCAATATCTACTTCATAGAAAGCATTACCTCCCTAACTAAAAAGTCTTCACCTCTATTGAGGTTTCTACCACCTGCTCAATAACATACAATCCTAGTAATTCAGCAAATAACAATTTAGACCAAAACCAACATTTTCCATACACCATACACATTACCACTTCTTTTACTGCCCCCCTTGTCCCCATATGAACTTAATTTACCCTCTATATCTATTGTTATCAACTTCCACATAAGACCTCTTTCCACATTAGTGATAAAAACATTTCTACCTAACTTCAAACCTTGCTCCACTGCAGCTGATAACCTCTCATCTGAATACCTAAAGTTAGCTGCAGATGCCATAGCACACCCAGTTTCTATCTATCTTTATCAGTAGATCAATATCGGAATCCTATTTACCCTCCCTATGGAAAAAAGGTGGCATCTTGGCTGACATCTCTTACTTTTGACCTGTAGCAATATTATTGTCTATCTCAAAAATTCTTGAAGGATGCATTCATAAGCAACTCCTCCACTGTCTTGTACAAGAATGGCTCTCAACATCCACCCAACATGGCTTCTGACCAACACACAGTACAACGACTACCCTCTTATCATTCACTGACACTATAAATACATACAGGAACTTGAGCAAACTTGTTTCCTCCTTATTTCTTGACCTGTCAAAAGCTTTTGATACAGTTTCTCATCCTAAACCCCTATATAAACTGTCTCAGCTTGGACAATCCCCTTCTTCATTACTGTGGTTCAGTAGCTACTTAACTGACAGGCTCCCATCTGTGAAATAGCAGAAAACAGTCTCTCCATACCTGCAAGTCTGATAAAGAGTATTTCAAAATCTTTTCACTAAACAAAACTGAAATTGAAATAGCCTCCTTTACAAAACTTCTTGGAATGATTATAGATGATAACCTTAAATTTGACCTGTATGTTCAAAATAACATAAAAAGACTCACCAAAACTTAGGAGTGGTCTACAGGTATGAAAACTTCCTTAGCAACACCACCAAGACCACTCTTGTTACTACCTACCTTCTCCCATCTCTTATACAGTATGCCTATCCTAACCAAACTTCAGACTACTGTTAAAAATAAGCTGGAGGCATGCTATAACAAGGGTGAAAAATTTGCCACCAACAAACAATACAGCAGCTACTACCATATTGCCCTTAAGGATATGATTTGGCTTGAACTACCTCAAATAGCTTAAGACCACATGCAACATTATTCACAAAGTTGATGACTGCCCAGATTTTACTCCTATTCTCAATTCCTATCACCCTAATGGACTACTTCAGTCTAATGACCGACATCTTCTCAGTCTATATAAACTCAAGAAGTCATCTGGCCAAACTCTCCATTCTGTCACTAAAATGGAATTCTATCCCTCTGCATATTAGATCTACCACTAACCTCTCCAACTTTAAACTACTTCTAAAAGACTACCTAAATAAAATCTGGCTCTGCTCCTGCATTACCCCAGTCTGAATAAGTCTCTCTCTTTCCACCACCAGCATACTTTTACAATGTTCAAAGAGAAGGAATTAGTAAAATCCATTTCTTAGACAAATATCAAATATATTTTTGCCTAGGCTATATTATCTAGTCATTGCTGTTCCAAAGAGTGTACTCAGTGTATTTAATGTCATCTCTATAAACTACAACTTGTACTCTCTCTATTGACAATGCTCTTTTTAAGCTTGTTACAGCTGTCCAAATATTTCAAATATGTATAGGGTCACACTGCTGAAGCTGAATTTTTACTTATTTAATATGTTATTCTTCTGTATCAGGCCTTGCAATAACTTTATTTAACTGTAACCATATTATGTCAATGTGGAGCTTATCTCCCCAGCCCTTTGCTGAAAATATGATATTATCCCAGTCAGACTTTTCTAATAAACAAATGTCAAATAAATAAATAAGATGTTCACTGTTCAATGTTCAGAGTTAATGAAAATCAAATCCAGAGTGTTATTGAAGGCCATTTAAGAGTTTAGAAACACTTAATTCAGGATCATATACCCTAACAGCAAACCAATCATATAAAAAACATTGAACAAATCTAAAATCTTGTTTTTCTTAATATAAATTTATGAGGCATTCCAAATGGTACCAGTCCTATGTTGAAAACACAATTTTTAAATAGGTGGTTTGAACTGGGATAGGGTAATAAATGGAATGCGTTTTTCGGTGATAACATGAAGTTAAGTAAACTTAATACCCAATGTGTAGCCAGGGTATCAATCCTAGAATATTTAAATATCAATATAATATAATATAATATTTCATTAGCCTATACTCAATAGAGAATGTTAAATGTTCCAGTCTTTTCTTATAATTGAGATGTTTAACTAAGGAAATCTGTCTGGTAAAGTCTTATGAACTCTCTTCAGTTTCCTTATCTGAGACAAATTCCATAAACAGAAGGACGCACAATGTTCAAATATGGGTCTAATGACATATTTATATAAAATATTAAGATATTTTCATTCCTACTAGAGATACAATGTGGGATATCCCAAATTGTGCAATAGGATTTTCGTATTACACATTTTTAATGTTCTTCACTACTGAGATCTGAGTCCAGGAGAACTCCCAGATCCCTGGTACTATTAACTGCAGTCAAAATGCAGTTGTTCAATGTTTATGGGTAGCCAAAGTTGCTGTTACCAAAGTGCAAGACCATACACGTTTTAAGCATTAAACATCATTCCCTTCTTTTCAGATGACTCAAATAATGTGTCACGAAATCTTTGAAGAGCACTTTGATCAGTGATGTGGTCACTGCCCTCCCAGTTTTGATGCCATAAGTGAATTTACTAATCCAAGTATTTTTGCTGAACAGGCAGTTTACAGACAAATATCTGAAACAAGAAGATGCCCATCATCTATCCTTGTGGAATACCTATCTATACCTATACTTTTCATGATGCCAGGGCTCTTCTCTGGGCTAGGCTTATAAAGGCTCCAGGGCCATTAGCCTAGTACGCACCTATGAACCTATGAAAAGCAACTCTTTAACCTAACGTCACAGCTCCTATTCTTCATCCTATTGGCCACCCATCATATAATATAAGAGTTGATATTCATTTGTTGCATGACACTTATTATTTTATTGTAAGTTATTGTATTAAAGGAAATGCGTTCATAATATTTAAATAAACACTAATCAAATTAGTTAGACATGAGTGTCTTGCTAAAAACCCATGCTGATAAATATCTAGCCCTTGCTCAATCACAGGGAATATTAAATTAAACAGATCTCTCAAAACATTTCCCCAGTATGCATGTTAAACTGGTAGGCCTATAATTATCATTAAAAGAACTAAAATTACCCATAGGAATAGGGACCGCAATTGCCAGTTTCCACTCTCTGGGGACAAAATAAAAATCAATGTCATTTGAAATAAGTCAGCTACACAGGGGATCAGATGTTCAGTTATGTTACTTAGAAAATATCCTCTTAGCCCATCACGTCCAGACACTAAATTCAACGTAATAGATTTTTAAGATCCTAGAGATATCTGTTAAAAATATGGGGTACACATCTTGCTCACCAACAACACCCTTATTTCACCTTATTATGTGTACTGATAGGCTGCCAAAAACCTGTCAACAACTGTATTTATCAGCTTTACTGGTTCAATAATAATACAGTCAGCAAATGTAATAATATTGTTAGTTGTCTCAACATTCCCATAATATCTCATGCATTTAAAAATGCATTATCATTGCTTCTAGAGTGTTTAGATAATTGTAGTTCATAAGATTGCTTAGTCCATCTAACCCTTTTTCAAAAATGTTTTCTTTTTTTTTGCAATATGATATAAAATTCTATTCTCAGCACTTGGGGATTCCTCTCAAACCCTCCATAGTTGTTTCTTCTTAGCTCTAAGATGAGAGTATTTTGATCACCATAACGGGAATCATTTCATCCATTTTAAAATTAAAGGGAGCAAGTCTGTCAATAAGTTTAACAAAATTACTAAATATCTCCCATCCACCTTCAATGCTTCTACCTTCCATAATTGTCCCTCACCTCCATGAATTTAATTCATGATTAATGGCAGCAAAATCAGATTTATAAAACTTCCTGATTAATCCCTCTGTTTGATCACATTTAAATATTGTACACTAACCTTAAAGTGACATCAAGATTCAAACTAAAGCTACAGGAAATCCTGTTTGATGACTTAGAATTAGAGAGAAATAATTAGAGAGTTAATTCAGAAAGTTACAAGGACTGCTATTTCACCTGCAAGATGAGGATGTTGTTGGAGACAGAGCTGGAGCTGCATTATACCACCTGCATGGGATGTGACAATTCTAATTAAAAGCACAGTATACCTTTACACAGAAGCAAATAGCTCCTAGTTCAGGTGTTAAATGGAGGTTTCTGAACATTTTCTGTTTGAATGTTGTATTTTCATTTCATTTTGCAAGTCCTGTACTTTTTGCATATTTATTTGAAATTCATTTAATAAATTTATGTTAAGTAAATAATTTTATTATCTAATTTTGAATACCTGTGATTAGCCTAAGGTTTTACATATTTTACGGGTACCTAGAATAGTGTGATGTCTGCCCTGTAAAATGTGATTACTCAGAGCTAACTGTTACTATCTAAATATTTAGCCGTTGGCTTATTTTAAGGGTATATAGTAAGGTGTATTCTTATTTTGTTATTGTTAATTTTGAATAGCTGATGACAGTATCACCATAAACATAGGAAGATAGGGAATTGGTGCAAGAAACTTGCCATTTACCTTCTCATTCTAGAAAATATGTGAGTGGAAGTTTTTTTTGTGTGTACATGTATACAAAATAATTTTGGTTAAGTTTCAGTTAGTTTTGGTAAGATTGCACTAGAAGTCATGGGAATCAGTCTGAGATGGGGAAAACCCTGGGGATCCAAAGACTGCAACTATATTCTATACATAAAGGAAGGATTTTATACTAAGGCGTATTTCGTACTTTACCACTTGGTAATATCTGGATATCTATTGGCTTTTCCCTGGAGCTGTGGTTTGGTTTTGTTTTATTAGTGCTTCACCAGCTTTTCCTCTTTACGTTTGTGATGACAGTATCACCATAAACATAGGAAGATAGGGAATTGGTGCAAGAAACTTGCCATTTACCTTCTCATTCTAGAAAATATGTGAGTGGAAGTTTTTTTTGTATGTACATGTATACAAAATAATTTTGGTTAAGTTTCAGTTAGTTTTTGGTAAGATTGCACTAGAAGTCATGGGAATCAGTCTGAGATGGGGAAAACCCTGGGGATCCAAAGACTGCAACTATATTCTATATTTGCAGTTGTAAAGCTTATTTGGGTATGAAGATGTTAATAATTTTGCAAGGTAACAGTGTACATTTACTGTACACCCTTAAGGCGGAGAAGTGTCCATATTCACCAAGGATATTCGCACCTCCAGGCTAGTTGCCCACCACAATGCATCTGAAATTCTACAGGAGCAACACAATAGGTAAGACTGCAATCCAAATTGTAGCTTGCTAGAAATACCCCATCATGCCCCAAGATTCTCATTACACCTTTCTAAACATACTGGAAAATATTAAGATACAACCAAACATCCTAATACTGGGTGATTTCAACTACCCTGTCATTAACTGGGAAAACTACTCGGGTAACAACACCTTTGCCCAACGGTTCTTGGAATTCATAAATTCCAATGCCCTGGATCAACTAATCCATAGTCTCACCAGGGGCTCAAATATCCTAGACCTGGTCATTATCAACATGGGAGATCGATGCTCCATACCAGTGGTCACCCCCTCGTTGGTCAGGTCTGACCATAAGCTAATCACTCTTAACATCCACATCCCACCCCCACCCCCCAGTAGGGAAACCTCCATAAAAACTTCTCCAAAGCCAACTTCACGCTTCTCAAGTCAGAAGTGACAAACTTCATGACACCCATGCAGACGGGAACTGAAAGTTCGACTACTGAATCCTACACTAAGGCACTGTATGAGCACATCCACTCATGCATGAATCATGCCATTCCAAATAGAACCAAGATGGTCTCCTCCAAAAAAGGAACCAAATCTGGTGGTTCCCTGCCATAAACAAACTATACAACAGAAAGAAGAAACTGTTGCAGAAAAGAGGAAAATCCCAGGATGCAAAAAAATCCCTTACCACCCTCAGTAAGAAGCTGAGATCCCTCAAAAATCCTCCAAAGCTAGTTATGAAAATAAAATTGCCAAACATTCCAAGGACAACCACAAGGAATTCTATAGGTATGTCAAGAATCTAAATGGCAATACTCAGATCTGCTCTGAGCTACAACAGAATGGCATTAAATATACTGATCTCAAGGATATTGCCATTATCCTGGCAGATCGATTCAGTGCCAAATTCACCCCCTCTCAACCCCTAAAGGGCCCATCTCAATACCAAAAGATTGCCAAATTCTGGTAATCATGGCCACACAGGTAAAAACACACTCTCCAAAGCTAAGAATACAGCATCCATGGGACCAGATGACATCCCAAGCTGTGTACTACATGAACTACAAAATGAACTGGCACCTCACCTAAGTGTCATGCTTAATCATAGCCTCACCTCAGGCTTCGTGCCCAATGAGTGGCGCACAGCTACAGTTATCCCACTCCACAAGGGCGGCTCTACCTTGGATCCCGGGAACTATCGTCCCATCAGTCTGATGAGTTTGAGTTGCAAATCCATGGAACTCATTATCATGGCACTTATAAACAAAGACATTGGCAACCTTCAAACACTGGACCCCACCCAGTTTGGTTTCATAAAGAGCCGATCTTCTAATCAGTCTCCAGAGCCATGGACGATGGTAAGGTGGTCCACACAGCCTATCTGGACCTTGCCAAGGCCTTCGACACCATCCCTCACTCTGGAATCATAGATAAACTTACTAAGCTGGGCATTAATCCCTACGTCACTCGATGGGTTGCCAACTGGTTTACTGACAGAACCCACACTGTAAAAGTAGCCGACTCAAAATCCAACTCCAGACAAGTGACAAGCGGAGTACCTCAAGGTTCAGTCCTGGGACCTCTCTTGTTTGGCATCTACTCTGAAGTACAGGCCAGCACTACGGGACTCTGGCTAACAAAGTTCGCAGATGACTGCAAACTGGGAGCCATTATTGAATCCCCAAATGATGTGGATATTCTACAAAAGGGCCTTACAGAAACAGATGCTTGGTGCCAGAGCCATGGGCTCAAGCTCAATGCCAAGAAATGTATAGCTATCCCCTCTGGGAAAAACATGTACCCATGAATTACCACATAAGTGGCAGTACACTAAACACTGAAAGTGTGATAAGGGACTTAGGGACACAGGTGGACAGTGGTCCCACCTTCGATAACCACATAGCCACAACAGTCAGGAAATCCTTCTATTTGGCACACCTCATCACTAAGGGCTTTTCATCCAGAAAAAAGGCGGTCATTGTCCCACTGTACTCATCCCACATATGACCCATTATAGAGTACAATGCCCCATTTGGTATGTACCTCACAAGACATCTGCAACAACTGGAAAGGCCACACGTCTAAAAAAACTCCAGCTATACTGTGTCACGTATCGCCTACTCAGAGGCGATCTCTGCTTAACATACAAGGCCATGTCAAACCCAGTACATTTAGACATGCTACACTCCCCATACTCTGGAATAGACTGCCCATACATGTCAAGCTGAGCGCCTCTTTGGCCCTCTTCAAAAGGAACCTTGATGATTGGATGGGAGATAGGAAATTCACCCTGGGGATCACGTCAGTCACCCTGCTAGACAGGGGACCAGGGAAGTAAATATTCTGGGAAGAAATAGCCAGGGAATTGTTATGGCTAGGCTTGTATAGGCCCTAGGGCCGATAGCCTTGTACCAACCTATGGACCTATAATGGGTGGTGGTGGTGAGAGTCAAACCCCATAATGCTGCTTCTGTCATCGCACTCAATTGTTGATAGGCAGTGGTGTGGGGATTAAAGCTCATAGCTCCTGCCCTTCACAGTAATGACACAGCAGAAGATAAACTTTATTACAACATGGTACCAAAAATAAAGCTATATACTGTGTCAGTTGTGTTGCTTGCATAAAACATTAGTCAAATTCTAACTGACAACACAAAAGGGACACCAGACACATGGGACTTAGTGGCTTTTATGAATTATCTGGATGTCCATTTCTATGGGCCCAAAAAATCCCTTCTTCTAGTCAGTGGAATATCACAAATGTTTGTTTTTTTTCTCACACCCTCTGACAACCAGTTCAGACACATAATATTACCCCATATTTACATACCAGTAGTCCTTATGTACATGATTTAATTATAAATATTTTAACATGTATTTTCTTGTCTACTGAACCTTTAGTCTGAGACTGGTTGCTTGGTTATTTAACGTTTCTAACACATACCTAATCAGTTTTGAACCTATTGCGCCTATTTTTGTATTAAAAATAATCAGAATGTTTTTGTTTTATTAACTACAAACACACCAAATTCACCCATGCCCCAGTGAACATAATACAATCTGCTTTATAGACTACAGGTGTAGCTGGTGCCATCAGGCTGCAGACCTGTGCTGTTACTTTCAACAAACTTAAAAATGGTGCTCAAAATCTAAATGAGCTATTAACACATTTATTTTTATTATCAAGAGTAAATTAACAATAATGTACATGCCCCAGCATTATTTTGAGCATATGCAATAAATGAAGCACAGTATAATATTGTCATCTTCACTGCTTGGCTGTTTTTAATACAGTCGAATAGCTATGAGTGTTTGTGGTCTCTCTAAGGCTGTGAGATGTGGTATATCTCTCTATAAATTAATGGAAACAAAGTCACTATTTCTGGGGCCAGTTCAGCTGTAAATAATAATCAGTTGGTTTTGTCCTGGTCCCCTTCAATAAACACACCACACCAAATGACATTTGACGACCTTTATTAAACTTCCATAAACATAACTTTATTGAACAATATTTTAATTTATTGATCGCAGCACGAACATCCATATAACCATTTATTAGGGCAGTGTAACCTCATTCAACCTAACCAAATAAGCAGCATCCTCACCTCCGCTTGCTTACTTTTACTTATCAAGTAGTGTCCTCACCTTTGCTTACTTACTTTTACTTATCAAGCAGCACCCCATTGCTCACTTTTATTCCCCAACTCATTGAATTAAACATTCAACACCAGTGGGAGAACAGAAGAGGGACAAACCTGCCCCTCTTCTCCGCCAACCAGCCTGACACAGGCTGTTCCCCCTCATTCACTCGAAAACCTTAAGCAAATGCTTCAAAACAAACCTAAGTGTACATTAAAGAAGTCCTACCAAAATCATTCAGGTGTACTCCATCCAATCTGAACCAAATTGGACCTCTGTCATCGACATCCCTATGCCCTATTATATAAATACCCAGAACAACCAGTTGCCTAACTAGCCTAAAATTATCAAACCAATGAGCCTTCACCAAAGCCAAATAACCATGGTACTACCTCCGACCACACAGTACACACACCTGTGTATAACCTCTTTAAAATAAATGGATCCTCACTTATCCTAACTATCAATTGTAGCTTCAAAATTGTTCCCAGTGCATTACCTGCCAAATGTACCACGAGAGCTCTAAGGAGTCCAGTGTCACCCAAAACAGTGCCAACCCAATTGTGTGCCATCCGACCTACCTGCAGCCCCCTTTTGCCTTCCAATGGATATAAGAATGACCAAAATGAGATTTTCTTTTCTAGAAAATTAATTTAATACTAAGCCACACACCGTACCCAATTATCTAATATAAACCAAGAAAGCATTTGATGACCAACAACCCACCCTCTTAATGACTCAATTAATCTGCCTTACCTCACTAAATCCAATACCCTTCCAATTAGCAAAGAATGAGTGGAAAACCTCACTACTGGAAAACCAACACCAAAAAGCTCTCCTCATCATATATACAGACTGATTACACATCATGACCTTGCCCCTGACAATCAAAACAAAGTCATGAAGGTTCCCAACATGAGACCACAGCAACCACTTAGCCCAACCCACCAGACACAACCAATCTTTCCTGTCCTTTCCCAATACTATCTGCCTGCCCTTCCCCAACTGATCCATTTTTGATCTACACAACCAAATACTCACTGAAGCAAAAAACACTGAAATATCTCACCAAACTAGCAACCAAAACTACTCTGATAACCTAAAAGCTCTTTAATACATCTATAAAGTGAGCATCACACATAAGGTATAGTCCAATGAATCTCCATTTACCAGTGCTAATCCCCACAACAAAACCTTCAAAACCTGTCTTGTCAATGGCCATCGTCTGTCAGTCTTCACCCCACCCCTTCAACATAGAAACCCCAATCCAAGATTTACTAAAGTCATGTAACCCTGCCACCCATGCAGCTATAGTAATCGCAGCTAAGTCCACCTTGACTGACTGAACTGCCTACCCTGTTCCCAAGCCTGAACCAAGTATCTCTACAACAATCCTTCCCACCAAACACTTTCCTCCTCAGGCAGCTGCAACACAAATTTAACAAAATCTTGCAATGCCCTACCATATGCCTTCCTTTTAAAACTGCCCAGGATTCCTGTACTAAGCATCTGATCCTTCCAACCCAACCTAACACACCTCATCTAGTAACACCAGTGGCTCATACCACTGCCATATTGTCCAAATGAAAATGAACCCTTTCCCCACAACTTCTCCTACTAGACCTTTGACGCCAGCTAGATTCGAACTAACTCCAAACAGTCAACATCCCTCCTCCAATCGTTCTTCCATCCTGCCAGCCATTGAGGCACAAACCATTCCCCCCAAAAAAATATGCCCCCATCCCAATACTTCCTACCATATCTGTAAACAATTGCAAATCTCCCTGAACAACCTAATCCGCCTGTCAAAAAGGCATATCATTAAACTGCTCCAAAAAGACAAACACAATGATAAATCAGCATGCACTAACTTATTAACTCTCACCCAATGATGTTTTCTTTTCCCCCTGTTCAACAAAAAAGGCCACAAACCCACAAAAGGAATGACCCAGGTGAACTGCCAAACATGTAAACTTCAGGAGCCTGAAGAGCTCCATGACACCTTAATCCACACCTTGTCCTTGGAGTTCCCCATCAAATCTTTTCTTTCAAATATGTTATCTTTGCATGTGGTAAGTAAAACAAACCATGGCTTGCATCTACTAGCAACCCCAGAACACAATGCCTTACTTGAGCCTTCTAACTTCTGCCAAGCCAACGGAACACCCAGTTCCTCACTCATCCCCAGAAAACACTGCATACCTTCCAATGCTCCATCAAATCCTTCACCTACTCTTAAGAAGTCATCCAGATAACATACTGCCCCCTGGCAGCCCACCCACTGCTGCCCAATCCAATGGAGAGCAGTGCAAAACTTCTCACAGTTGCACAGGCCACCAAGCATTCCATCAGCATAGCCTTGTCAAAGTAAAACTTAAACCCAACTACCCTGCCCTACAAAGGCCACTCTTCATCTCAAACTGGTAATAAACAAAAACTGATTCAATATCTACCTTCACCAGCCATTGATCCATAAACTCCTGAATGACCTGCACTGCATCATCCATAGACACATAACTGACTTTTGCATCATCTCCCAAAATAAAATCATACACCAAATTCCCCTCGGGCTAAGACCAGGGGTGAATCAAATGAAATTCCCTGCTAACTTCCCAGGAACCAGCCCCAATGGAGGAAACCCTAAAACTGTTAAAGGGAGGAATATCAAACAGACCCAGTAACCTACCCACTGACATTCCTTTACCACCAAGCTTTCCAAAAGCTCTTCCTTCCTCTGCAAGGAATGCAGATTCCTACAAGCTGACCCCTCCCTTCTCACCTCTGATTTAACAGAAAATCCCTTGGAAAACCCATCTATTAACAACTACAACTGCCGAATCAGAAAATCGCATGAGCAGCTGACACAATACCTGTACTTTAATGAGAAAATGTGTCCTCTGGTCTTCCCTTAGATCCACAAAAGGACACCCCCCTTCTCTACCCCCAACATTTCCCCTGCCACAACTCTCCTGAAATCCCCACAGATGCTGTGCCTCACAGATTGTGAGAAAATAAGCCAAGATTGGTAAGGCCATAGCAGTATCCTTCTACAATCAATCCACCATGTAATAAATAAAGCCTAACACCCAGTTTTCCCATGTCCTTGGCCACAGTCTACCTGTCCTCCTCTGCCCCAAGGCCACTAAAGCTGCCAAAAGTCTTTACTGTTTGTGGTTTCTGATTCCATAGACATCAAACCCCATCTACATCTTTCCTTTAACTAAAAGCAGTTTCCCCTTTCTCCAGGGTCTGGTTAGCTAATCAATCACCCAGCTGGATCCCAAAATCCAACCCAACCACATGCTGTTGTGACTCTACCCCACCTGTGGATGACCCCAAACTCCACATAATCAAACCTAAACTCCTGCTACACCCTGCCCCTAACATACCTCATCCTCACCTGTCCCCACACTACTCCCAACTGCACCAACCCTGACATGGCTAAATAAAGAACCTAACAATGTAACATTACCTTTGACCTCATTGTGCACCTCTCCAGTGGCTGGAACGTCCACTGCAGCAGCATCTATCACCTGTCGAGTTCATTTCCTTTAGGCCAGTAGCTGATGCAGATTCTGTGCTTCCACCATCTGCAAAAGAAAAGACAACTGTAGATCCTCTGAAAGGCAGGGAAACAAACAAAAAAAAAGAATAAAAAAGAAGAGCTGCACAGACCAATCATAACTAAATGGGACCAGACACCCCCCCCAACCTACAAATAAGGACAATCTTAAAATGTTGTTCTTACAACTCAGTCTATTGATACAATAACAGTGTCTGCATTAACATGACTTAATACAAGATAAGATGCTTGCCTCTCACATGTCTGACATTATTTTACTAACTCCCTCTTTAAGGAACTACAAACCCTTCCTAGAAACCACCCAACTATGAAACTGCCCAAAATAGAAAACCTAACCCTGAACATACTGCGAAACATGTACCGTTGAGAACTATGCCACATGCTAACCCCTTTGACAGATCAAGGTAAGGGCCTACACCTGAGAGGAAATCACTGTAGACCACAAATGACATGCACGAATGCACTGTACAGCTAATCCATAGCCCAGCACTCTCCACCAATCAGGGACCAATCTCAACAGAATCAGGGACACAACCAAAAATAGTCAGACAGTCAGGGACACCTACCATATATTGGTACTATTAACAGGAAACCTGGACTGAATAAGAGAATACCCGCTGATCTACAATCCCTGCTGTAAAAGAAGCCCACACTCTATTTCAGATTGTATGCATTAACTGCACTACCCCACCCTTCTCTACAGCAGTTGCATTTGTAAGGTGAATTAAGAGGGACAGAACTGAAACTTAAATAAAAAGTAATAGAAGCCCCAACTCTGCTCTTATCCTCATGCCTTAACTGCACTTCACCACCCTCTCCTACAACAGGTACCAGTTGTAGGAAGGACTAAGAAGGATGGCTAGTTGATAGACTAACAAGTTTTGCATTAGCATGAATTTTCTGAAGGACATTTAGTCTGAAATGCAAATGTCTGACAGAAACATCTACTTTATAGCTGTAGCTTAAGATTTTTTTTTCTTTTGGGGGGGGTGTACTTTGAGTCTATCATGTCATTATCAGCTGAAACAGCAGTAGAAAGAAATACTTAATTTAGGTTCTTATCCTGTTTTAAAATAGGTGAAGGACTTCTAATCCTCTTCACGTTCACCAATGTTCTCAGCACAAAATTGGAGAGGAGCTGAAGTTTTAAATGGAGAATTATTTAGTAGAAACCTGCTCACAGCTTACATGTGTATTTGTGGAGCAGCAAAATAAAAATCAGAAACACAGGCTGTAAAGTAGGGACTGCTGTGGTTAGTGAGTCTGTTTTAAGTCCATCTGTGTGCATCAGCCTTTTTTCTTATCCCTACGTTTTGCTACTTCAACTACAATACCCATCAAGTCCACGATTCCGGGCTTGGAAATGAATACTCTATTCCATCTTCAACTCATTCACTCTAACAGAGCTCAGGAAGTTTGCAATGTAACTTCCAATGGGTGGAACCTAAGCCTTTTGACAGTATCAAATTATGTCCTCGCATTTCAAATGAATGTTCATATCTCTGGAACCATAGGGGTTATGGAAGAAGTTTGAATGGCGAACTCCAACACAAACTATTTTTGTAGTGGTAGTATTCTTTAGGGTCTAGGTCTTAAAATGAATATTATAAGACACAGTAAACACAGTAACTACATTTGTAATATTTTGTAAACAACTTACAATATCTAAGCAACCATTCAAGTTACGCACATACTGTTAGCAGCATTTTATTCATCTAGCTGAGAGCTTTCATATGAGGCTAAGGAGTTCTGTCTGTGTTACTTGGTTGTTGAGATGTTTAGAAAATGTGAAAATTACATGTATAGAAATGAATATCATAAAAACAACAGTTAATATTAATGCATTTGAGCTTGCCATTGTATAAGCTTTAAGACGAGACCTTTTAACACCTTGTACATAGCATGGTTTTGGAATTATTGATGCAAATATGAACAAGCAATATTTGACACCTAGAGGCATTAGTGGGAGTTAACTGCAGATGCATCTGGAGGCATCACTCAGATGTAATGAGGTTGATACCGCTTATAAGGCCAAACTGGATATTCTGTGAAGGTCTGTACAGCTTGGAGATATGGTGAGGGACCTAATCTGCATCAAATTCCCCCCTACTGTGCTCAGATCTCCCTTGCTCAGTATTTATTCGTGTTATGTCTTTTTTTTTTCTTTTTTTTCCCTGTGACCTTATCAGATCCTCCTCTGCCAGACAGCATGGGCTGCCACAGTAAACCGATCGTCTGGACTTGTAACTGACCCCCCTCCCCCATAACGGTTAAACGCTTCATCGCACATGCATGGCAAGTGATCGTTACTCTGGGAGACTCTCACTTGCAGTTTGGCGGAAAGCATACCAGCCACAAAACCACATACCACAACCCCAGTGAAGCTTAGTGGTATAAAATTAAGCTCTGCACTTTTCATAAAATCCTTACTGGTCAAGTGGTGAGGAAGTTAAATGCAACCGATCACCCGGTCTTCTAGCCACTACAGGGGCATCATAGCCTACAAAATGTCACTTATGATTTGGCTGAAAGCCTACCAGCCCTAATAACTAAATTGCCTTATGCCACCACCCCAACAAACTTAACACGGCTACCCACCAATTACCCCTCCAGCCTGCATTCCAACCGCAAAGTAAAACTCGCCATGCCAAACCATCAACGCCGTGCCTATGAAATCACCTTCACGAGCTAATTAGCAGATCAGTATCATGATTCCCCCCATCCACTCTTCAGCCCCAGAAACCACAATAATCAGATAAAAGAAACCCATGACAAGCTAAGAAAGGAGCCTTTTAAACTTAGTTAACAACCCAAGGGCAGAAACAAAACCCTATCTTATGTTTATGAGATGAGTACCTTAACCATTGTGCCAAATCCACTACAAGCCACAACATGCTAAAAAAAAAGCAAAACAAAAAAAAATAAAAACACAATAAGTCAACCAGTAACAACCTCCATTCTCACTATTATTAGTCCAAGGCCTACCTGAACTCTGAAGTCCCTGCAGGTTGTCTCAGACTTAAGCCTGTATATTGCAAGTTCACTCCAAAATCTGGTTTCTGTCTTAGCCCTGCTAACCTTCATTCCTCGGCTCTCTAGAGCATATCTCCACCTCTCCAGAGTCTCCTCAACCTGATTCCTACTCTCACTACAGATCACAATGTCATCTGCAAACATCATAGTCCACGGGACCTCCTGTTTGATCTCATCTGTCAACCTGTCCATCACCACTGCAAATAAGAAAGGACTCAGAGCTGATCCTTGATGTAATCCCACCTCCACCTTAAACGGATCTGTCACTCCCACTGCAGTCCTCACCACTGTCACACTATCCTTGTACATATCCTGTACCACTCTTACATACTTCTCTGCCACTCCCGACTTCCTCATACAATACCACAACTCTTCTCTAGGCACCCTGTCATATGCTTTCTCCAAGTCTACAAAGACACAATGCAACTCCTTCTGACCTTCTCTGTATTTCTCCAATAACACTCTCAGAGCAAACATTGCATCTGTAGTGCTCTTTCCTGGCATGAAACCATACTGCTGATCACTAGTCATCACCTCCCTTCTTAACCTAGCTTCTACTACTCTTTCCCATAACTTCAAGCTGTGACTGATCAATTGTATCCCCCTGTAGTTACTGCAGCTCTGCACATCACCCTGCACATCTTAAAGATAGGTACCAAAACACTTTTTCTCCACTCCTCAGGCATCCTCTGACTTTCCAAAATTTCATTAAACAATCTAGTTAAACATTCCCCAGTTACACTTGCACAAAACCAGTTAAACCTCTCCTTGCACTTACCTTATTTTCTCTCGACTTTCCTATTTTGCCAGTTTAACCCTTCCAGTCCCACCACACTAACTTTCTTCCACTACCATCTTACCTCCCATTACTATTCTTACCTAACCTCCACCTAAAGATGTCCTTGGACAAATTGGTTTGTTCCTAAGCCTCATATATCTCTCTGAGATTAACAAACCACACACATTCTTGTTCACAACTTTGCTATGCCATTGATTTGTAATGTAGTCTATTACTGGAGTTTCTACTTTTTTCCTTTCATTTTAATTTAATTTGATAAATCAGAGCAGTTAAAATTCATTCAGATGACTCAGTCTCACAGAGCTGAACCGACTATTTATTATTTCATTGTTTACATTTATTTACAGGGAAAGTCCAACTGGGAATTAAAACCCATTTTCAGTGGAGGATCAGGGAGAAAAGCTTCATGGCTGCAGATACAACGTTATTATGACTGTGTAAAACATCAGTTAAAGCAAAAGGATTTAGAAGGATTAACAGAGACATGTCAAGGGTTCAACAATGTATTAACTGCACTGTGCAATACACATACGTTAAAGTGAATGTTTAATGAAACATTTATAAATCCAGTTTTGGTGGTAGCACTCTAATTCACATATATTAAATTGAATCTTTTATACAAAATGAATAAAAAGAGTGTTAGTTGTTGCACTGTACAATGCACATAATTTATAGTCTGGGACATATTTTAATTACATTAATGCAGCTATAGGCTATGAAAATGATTCCTGCTATCAAAGTGAACTTGCCAAAAAAAACAAGCACTGCGTAATCTGTATATTAAGCTGAAAACAAATGTATTCAGAGCAAATGAGTGCCAGATGCTTTAACAGATCTGAGAGTGAAGCAAGTAACATAACATTACTTCAGTAATTCTTTAATACAAACAAAGTGTTCTTTCATTTGGCATTCATGTATATCTATGTGTATGATTTCTTTCCAATAATATGCAGACTTATGAGGAAAACATGTTGTAATAGAATATAACTATGTGTATGATTTCTTTCCAATAATATACAGACGCATGAGGCATACATGTTCTAATAGAAAATATTCTGATTTCAGTGACTGTTTTCATTACGAAAGCTATTTATTCTTTGAATATCAACAGAATACTTATTGGACATAATAAGTACCTACAGGCTGTATGTAACAGCTACTTTTTTCATGAGTTGCAGATTTAAGGGCTGGTAATTACCAAACTTCTCAATTTCAGAAACAGCATGGGTGTGACAGTTTGCTTATGTGTAGAATGTGCTAAGATATGATAAATTTATATATCTGGATAATATGCATGAGTTTAGAAAGATTGCTGTTAAGCAACTATTTTTGATAACTCCAGAGCACAAAACTTTTAGCACACCTGCTTAAGCAGCAGAAAGTAGAAAGGGTTGCTGCCAAACTTAGGGAGCCTATAACAAAGAAAAATAATCACAGACCCTATATAGGTTTTAGAGGTATTTTGGAAAAGTTATGAAAATTCGTATATAGCAGAGAAATGTATAAATCAAGAAAGAGTACAAATAGAAATATTTATGAAAGACTCAGTTATGACAAGGTTAGAGGTTGAAGAGGTTCGACAGCTCATTAGCTGACAGTTACGACAGGACAGGATGAGATAAAAATGGTGATGTATAATCAATCTTCAGGAAAGTCATCAAAAACAGATGGTATTCCTATGGAAGTTTAGAAAGAAGAAAGTCATAAAGATCTGTAAGTTTTTGTTTAACAACAGTTTGAAAGGAGGGGAAGCACTATCATCTTGGAAGAATACTGTGGTGGCTGTTGTAAAGAAAATGAAAACACTGTCATCTGTGTTAGCATGTTTGGCAGGAGATTTGTGTATTTTCTCAGATTAATCTATATTGTATGCCAGCATGTCTAGTTGTAAAAAATGTAAATAAGTTTTATAAAAAATGTTGGGTATCTACCTGTTTAAACAGAATGTTTCAAGAATCTGTCAGTGTTTTGATACATTTCTAATTGCCCATGTTTGAGAGGGAGATTCTAAAGTACTGTGGAGAATAAGCTGAACTGTAGGTGATGTCATTAGAATGGTCCTGGTTGCTAGGCGATTGCTAGAAAAGCTGATTAACAGGAAAAATAACTTTTTCAAACAGCTGACTTATTTTTAAAATAAGACAGTTGAGACTGTTAAGCTATGCAGTTAGTTCAAGTGCTGAGCAGTTTGTGAAGAGCAACTGTTTGTGAAGAGCTGCAGTGAGTTACAGTGCTGTGTGGTGATACAAGAGAATTCAACAAAAACTGTAAGCTTGCCTTTGTCTTGTTGTTAAGTTTTAGATTAGCTCAGGGATGGTATTCTCTAGTTAGATTAGGAAACTTTATTTAGATAGAGTTTTTCTAGAATGATGGACTTCTATCCTACAGTTTAATTTTACATTTCTGGTGATTGAATTCTGGTGTTTATTGAAAGTTATTGATTTACATTCTTGTAATCATTTTATTTATTATTAAATGTTTTTTTTCATTACTTTATATTGTGGCTGGAAATCAGTGTGTTCTTTAGAGATTAGAGAGTGCTTATACCTGTTTGATACACCCCAGGTCACCTTGAAAGCCTGGTCGCTTCTGGCCATAGCTATCATTTATTTTGATATTCAGTTTTCATAATTGGACACACTTTGAAGAGCATGAAGACACTCTGATTGGTGACAGCATTAGTGTATTATTTTGGGGAAGGAACACAGCTGGAAATCTGTGTCAGGTTTTCCCAGAAGTGTTTGGATGTGTGAGATTTACATTTACTTTGAGTGTGAGTGTACCAGAGATGTTAAACTGGGACACATTGCTCTGAAGTGTGTAATAAGGAGTTACATTAGGGATGGACATAAGTATACAGTCCAGTCCCAGATTATAGAGCATGTTCCTGTTGTGCTCTTAGGGGAAAATTGTGAAATATTACTCCTGTTTAAGTGACAATCTCTCATTGGAGTCAGTAGTGAGGACTGAAACTTCTTAGTTACTGACCTAGGATAGTAGGGGACATCACATTTATTGTTGGCAGTCTGATGGGATATTGGCTGGACATCACATTTAATTGGTGGCAGTCTGGTGGGATATTGGCCAGACGTAATATTTATTGGTGGCAGTCCTGTGGATGATTTGCTAGACATCACATTAATTGGTGCCAGCGGTGTGGGATTTTGAACTGGATTCCAGTAGCCCATGGGTAGTTGTTATTAAGGTGTACATTCATGACAGCCACAAGGTAAATATTCAGAATTTCAATCCACCACAGTTTTATTTTCTTTAGTTAGACAGTCAGGGATAGCAGACAAGGATGTCAGCAAAAGATTTTAGCAAGCTGACAAAGATCCAGTTGGCTAAAGAGTGTGAAGCCAGATGATTGGTGCATGCCATTCTGACCAAGGAAGCGATGATTTTAGCCTTGGTTGCAGCCACAGCTCAGACTAGCCATTCAGGGGATATCCAGTTTGGTACTGGGGATGTGCAGCCTGCTGAGATGGTACAGTCCACATTTTCTTCAGAGGACCTGAGACTCTATCTGGAGTTAAGGAGATTGGAACTGGAGGCTGAATAGCAAATGCAATGTCTAGAGACTGAGGAGAGACTGCACCTGGAAGCCCAATGACTGGAGGCTGAGGAGCAAATGTGACATCTAGAGGCTGAGAAAAAACAGCGTCAACATGAATTGGAAACCAAATGTCTTAAATTGGAATCAGCAGAGAGGCTGAGGCATTTAGAAGCCGAGGACAATGAGAGACAGCACCAGCATAAAATGGAGCTTCAAACCCTTTGAGAGGATCAGCGAGGTAATGAGGAAAGGAATAACTGGACCCCAGAAGCTGTAAAGGTCGGTACACTTGATCGTTTTATTCATATTTTTGAGAGGATATGAGGTTGACCATGAGCTCTGGGTTTGGCTCCTGACTCCCTTACTCCATGGTAAAGCTGTTCAGGCCATGTCAAAATTCTCTTATGTAGATTGTTTGAATTATGTTTAAGTTAAGAACTGTCTTCTAGATTGTTTTAAACTAACAGCTGAAGCTTATAAAAAAGTTTCATGAACATA
Source organism: Protopterus annectens (assembly GCF_019279795.1). Classification (NCBI taxonomy): domain Eukaryota; kingdom Metazoa; phylum Chordata; order Ceratodontiformes; family Protopteridae; genus Protopterus; species Protopterus annectens. Next base: position 248,071,363 of record NC_056733.1, on the reverse strand, counting down.
GACACAAGGGAAATGAAAGTGTACATGATTATATTGCTGACTTAAGTACTTACTTTCACAGATGGGTGATGTCAGATCACCACTTCGGAGGGACTGGCAAACCTTCTGGTGAGGGAACAAGCCCTCAGTACTTTGCCTGATGACATGACAGATGGGTGATGTCAGATCACCACTTCGGAGGGACTGGCAAACCTTCTGGTGAGGGAACAAGCCCTCAGTACTTTGCCTGATGACATGAGAGTCGGGTTAGCAGATTGTGAGTGGAGCTCTGCAGAGGAGTCTGGGAGAAAAGGGGATCTCTACTTGGCAAGCAGAGCACCACTGCATTGGAAAGGGATACCCAGTGCTGTTCATGGACATAAGGGAACCTATGGGGCAGTCTAAACCACTCCAACAGAGTACACCAGCAATGGGGAAAACTACTAATCCAAGTGCATGGTTAGGAATTAGATGTTTCAAGTGCAACCAGAGGGGACACATAGCCAAATGTCCATCAAGGCAAGGTGAAAAACAGAAGTTAAGGCAGCCAGTAAGTGTGGATGACAAACTGCCAGTGTTTAGTTGTTTCGAAACAACTGGTGTGCCAAATTATCACCAAACTTTATATCCAATCTTAGTAGATGGTAAACAGGTAACTGCTAAGAGGGACACAGCTTCTTATATAACAGTTGTGAGGCCTGCAGTGGTTAGGGAAGAGCAGTACTTACTTGGGCAGTTCACTACAGTCAGAGCGTTGGGATGGACCCCATTCCAAATACCTTTGGCAAGCAAGTAGGTGTGTTTGAGGATATTACTACAGATGTCCTGATAGGGAATGACTGTGATGATGAAGTTCCTTGTGTGCATGCAGTGACATGTAGTCAGGTTGGGGGACCAGCATGTAGGTCCGGTAGTCTGGGAGAGACCCAGAAATATCTCATACCTGAAGCTGGGACTGGTGTGGTAGCTGTTTCAGAGAAGGTTCTATCTGGTAACAGTAAGTCTGAATGTGAGCCACAGCTGCTGGTGGGTACTGATGTTCCCTTGGACACGGTGACTGCGAGGATGGAGGTGAGAGGTGGTACCCAGAGTGACAATGAGGAGCAGCTGTCAGAAATTACTAGGGTTCCTGTGGAAGGGGAGCTTGTGCTTGACAATTTTCCTGCAGATGTCCTGATAGGAAATGACTGTGATGATGCGGTGCCTTGTGTGCATGCAGTGGCACATAGTCAGGCTGGGAGACAGGCATGCAGGTCCAGTAGTCTGGGAGGGAACCAGACAGATCTCATACCTGAAGCTGAGACTAATGTGGTGGCTTTTTCAGAGAGGGAACTATCCTCTAGCAGTAAGTCTGAAAGTGAGCCACAGCTGCTGGGAGGTACTGATATTCCCTTGGACACAATAACAGCAAGGATGGGGGGGAGTGATGATCCCAGATTGAAAGTGACGTACAGCTGTCAGAATATACTGGACTTCCTGTGGAAGAGAAGCTTGGAAGGGTTGCAAATGTACAGTTGAGGCAGGCTCAGTTTATGGACCCTACAGTACAAAGCTTGAGGGGGATAGTTAAGGAAACACCTGAGGCTCAAGGAGGAGGGGAGTCTGTATATGGGAACATAGGTTTGTTGTATAAAGAGTGGATTCCTAAGGGAGGGCTGGAAGGTGAGGTAGTACTGCAGCTGGTCCTTGGCCCCCTATTGTTTGGCATCTACTTCTCAGAAGTACAGGCCAACATGGGAGGACTTTGGCTGACAAAGTTTGCAGACGACTGCAAACTGGGCGCCATAGTGGAAAGTGCATCGGACACGGATATCCTTCAGAAGGGACTCACGGAAACAGATAGCTGGTGCCAGAGCCATGGCCTGAAGTTAAACGCCAAAAATTGTATAGTCATACCCTTCAGGAAAAACAAGGTAACCCCAAGCTACCATATAGGTGGCAAGCCACTAAGCACAGAAGAGGTTATCAGGGACCTGGGGACCCAGGTTGACAGTGGCCTTTCTTTTAAAACTCACGTTGCTAAAGTGGTTAGAAAGACCTTCTACATTGCCCACCTTATCATGAAGGGATTCACATCCAGATCTAGTGAGGTCATTGTTCCCCTGTACTCTTCACTTATCAGACCAATGATCGAGTACAATGCCCCATTCGGGATGTATCTCACCCGACATCTGCAGCAATTGGAGAGACCCCAAAAGTTCCTCACCAAAAGGATAAAGGGACTCCAAAATCTGTCATATGCTGCCAGATTGAAGAAACTCCAGTTCTATTCAGTTGCATACCATCTGCTCAGAGGTGACATGTGCCTGACATACAAGGCCATGTCCAACCCGGAATTAATGGACATGCTCCACCTCAAAAAATCCAAATCCACCAAAACCACTAGAGCAAGCGACTTAAACCTTAGCACGGATATAAATAGGACCTGCTGGAGGGATAGATTTATCACTCAGAGACTCCCTATGCTGTGGAATAAAATCCCGATCCATGTGAGGCAGAGCACCTCGCTGGCTCTGTTCAAGAGAAATCTTGACCTGTGGATGGGAGATCGTAGGTTTATCCCGGGAATCATCTCTGTGTCACTGCTGGGCAGAGGCACAACAAACTAATGGGCACAGTATTTTTTCATATAAGGGGTGGCGTAAGCCACAATAATTTGGGCTAGGCTTATAAATGCCTTAGGGCAGATAGCCTAGTATAAACCTATGAACCTATGAACCTATGGTAGAGCCTAAAGCCTACCATCTGCCACTTCTAGTTATAGTCTCTAATATTCCTTGGGAATGGGATATTAAGGCAGAGAAGCAAGGTTTGTTGTATAGAAAGTGGACTCCTAAGGGAGGGCTGGAAGGTGAGGTAGTGTGGCAGCTGGTAGAACCTAGAGCCTACCATCTGCCACTTCTACGTATTCATCATCATCAGCCCCCTTTTTTCCCATTTTTTTCTACATGGGGTTGCGGTATCATGTTAACGGTCGCCAACTCTCTCGATTCAGTGCCACACTCCTGCCTTTTTCAACACTCATGTCTGACTGTTGCAGAGCTTCTTTCACACAACCCATCCACCTCTTTGCTGGACATCCTCGCTTCCTCTTACCTTCTTCCTGTATGTCCTAAATCTTCCTCACCAGATTGTCTTCTGCTTTTCTGCACGTGTCCAAACCACAGTAAACTGCTCTCTTTGATCTTTTCTGCAATTGGAGCTACTTTGGCTTCTGCTTTTATTTATTTATTTACATTTGTTAACTGGGTAGTATCTGACTGGGCTCGTAGCCCGTTTACAGCAGAGACCCGGGGAGAAAATCTCCAGTAGAGTGAACAAAAGAATGACAGCTATTAGATTATATACATAAATTAACAATGCATTTTAACATATTCACATGAACAGTACAATATAATGGAGTGAAAGAATATGAATACAATTCAACAAGTTAACAGTATGTACAGTTAGAAAGAGAGCAGTGTGCAAACTAACATACAAAGACTGTTCAGACAGTGTCAATATGTGTTTTGAATTGTTTGTTAGAGTGAGGTGATAAACCCCTTGTTTATTAAAAAGAAATTCAGAGGTTATAATAAAAAGGTGTTAGTGAAGTAGAAAAAGGAAGAAGAATTAGCCAGGAGCTATACAGTTGCAGAGCCAGTGACTATTGAGATGCTCTTTTATGGCTTTTTTAAAGGATGACAGGTTTGGGTTAGTCTGGATGTGTTGAGCAAGAGAGTTCCAATCCTTAGCTATTTTGTAGGAGTAGAAATAATCACCATAAAATTGTGAGACTGGGTAACTTTTAGCATAAGTTTGTTGGATGATCTAAGGGTGCTACAGGTAGAGTTGGGTTGTATCAGGTTTGAGAGATCAGGGCAGTTACAGGGGCTGTGAAGGACTTTGTGAACAGACATAAGTTGATTTTCTGATATGATATTGGGCAGTTCTAGCCATTTGAGCTGTTGAAGAACAGAGCAGTGATGTATTTTATAGGGTTTATTGGCTACAAACTTAGCTAGCTTGTTGTAGCATGATTCTAAGTTATTCAGGTCAGTCTTACGAAGGTTGGAGAAGATAGTGGAGCAGTAAAGGAGGGAAGATAAGAGCGATCTAGCTGTGGCTAGCCTGGCTTCATGTGTGAGGTAGGGTTTGGCTCTATAGGGGGTGTCAAGTTTGGAGTGGACTTTTCTGATTGTTAGGGAGATGTGTTTATCAAATTTTAGCCTGTCATCTATTGTGACACCTAGGAGTTTAGTTTGGTCTGTAGGTTCTATTTTAGTACCATTAGAGGAGTGAATAGTGATGGGTGGTAAACTGTACATGGATGATTTGTTTGTTAAGATCATTAACTTGGTTTTATTTGGGTTAAGGATAAGTTTATGACTGGAGAGATAATTTTCAATGTCCTGGAAAGCTGATTGTGTTATGTGCTGAAGTTGTTGTGGGGAGGGGGCTGAGCAGATAAGAAAGGAGTCACTGGCGTATTGGATGATGGTTGCAAGTTGGGTGGCTGAATGTAGGTTATTGGTAAATATGAAGAAAAGGAGATAACAAGTATGGAACCTTGGGGTACCCCAGTGGTACTAGGTAGGAGTGGAGAGAGAATGTTGTTCCATTTTGTAGCTTGTTGTTGGTTAGTCAGATAGCTATAGAACTATGTGAGAGAAAATTGGTCTAAGTTATAAGTTACAAGTTTATTGAGCAGAAGTTGATGGGGTACAGTGTCAAAAGCTTTAGACATGCCCAGGAAGATTGCTGATACTAGCTCTCCTGCATTTTTAAGTTGTCAGATAGTATTGGTAAAGGATGTAAGTGCTGTGTTTGTACTGTGTTTTGGTTTAAAGCCATGTTGGGTGACAGATAGTAAGTTGTAAGTGATGAAGTCATTCATGAGTTGTTGGTGTAAGCATTTTTCTAGGATTTTGGCTAAGGGAGAGAGGATAGCTATAGGTCAACAGTTAGAAATATCTCTAGAGGGGCTGCCCTTGTGGAGGGGTATGATGTGGGAGGTGTTCCAGAGGACAGGTACATAATGTTCAGAGATAGATTGATTGATTAGGATTGAAATGGGATAAGTCATGGATTGAGCAGCTAATTTTAGAAATATGTTGGGTAGTTTGTCAGCAGTAAGACTACAGGATTTCAGTTTGCCTAGGAGTTTTTTATGTATGCTGTTTGGATGGGACAAAAAAAGAAATAGTTAGTAAGTACAGTTGTAGGTGGGGGGACCATAAGTGGTAGGTTATCTTTGTTATCTAGGAGGGTAGTTATGGAGGTGATGAAGTGAGAATTGAACTGTGAGGCTAAGAGAGGTATTAGGTTTATTTATTATTTATTTTACATTTGTTTACCGGGAAAATCCGACTGGACATAAGTCCTTTTTCAACAGAGGCGCGGGGAGAAAAGTTCCTAATACAGCATGTAACTTTTCATCTGTCAGTTTTGTTTAGATCAGTACATTTGAATACATAGTTACAATAAACAGTAGCTTGATATCATTAACATTGCAACAGGTAGATATGTTTACATAACATACATAATTTCTGACTTAAACAATTTATATATGTGTTTTAAAATTGTGAAAAATTACATATTCATTATAAAAAGCAACTTTTCAGGACTTCAAAGCTAGGGTATTACAGAGGTTAATATGAAAGGGGGTGTGAGGGGTTAAAGGGAGTAGAAAAGAGAGAGAGTAGATACATTAGTGGGGGAGTAAAGTACTGAGAGAGAGGTAGTGAAGTGAGCTGAGAGAGAGGGTGTTGGAAGTGAGCAGAAGGAAGTATAAGGATTAACCAGGATTGTCACATTTGTAGAACCAGGTTATAGTAGGTGGATTATGAGGCAAAGACGTAATACAGGTTGGAAAGGTGGGGTGGAAAATAGGGTTAGTAAGATTTGGGTATAGAAGGGATGGGGTAAATTGATGGGAGTAACAAAGTGCTAAGAAAGAGGAGAGATTAGTCATGGTTGTCAGTTACAGAGCCATGATTGTTGTAGGTGGGATTTTAAGGCCTTTTTAAAGGAGGCAATATAACCCAGCCACTGGGGATGCACAAGTCAGTGCATTTCTTTGTGCCAGTCCCAAGCCCGGATAAATGGGGAGGGTTGCGTCAGGAAGGGCATCCGGCGTAAAACTTCTGCCACATCATTTATGGCGCAAAAATTTCATATTTCCATACCGGATCGGTCGAGGCCCGGGTTAACAACGACCGCCACCAGTACTGTTAGCCAACAGGGTGCTGGCGGAAATTGGGCTACTGTTGGCCGAAGGAGAAGAGGAGGGTGAAGGCATGCCTGAAGGCTGGAAGAGAGGAGGAAGGTTAGGAGTGTAGGAGTGAGGGTAGGCACTTTGAATGTTGGCAGTATGACTGGTATAGGGAGAGAGCTAGCTGATATGATGGAGAGAAGGAAGGTTGATATATTGTGCGTGCAGGAGACCAGATGGAAGGGAAGTAAGGCCAGGTGTTTAGGAAACAGGTTCAAATTGTTCTATCATGGTGTGGATAGCAGGAGAAATGGGGTAGGGGTTATACTAAAGGAGCAATATGCCAAGAGTGTTTTAAACGTGAAGAGAGTGTCTGACAGAATGATGTTTATGAAGTTCTAAATTGATGGTGTAATGATGAATGTTGTTAGTGCATATGCTCCACAAGTTGGGTGTGCGATGGATGAGAAAGAGAAATTTTGGAGTGAGTTGGATGAAGTTGTGGTGAGTGTACCCAAGGGTGAGAGACTAGTGATTGGAGTGGACTTTAATGGGCATGTTGGTGAAGTGAACAGAGGGGATGAGGAAGTGATGGGTAGGTATGGTGTTAAGGAGAGGAATGCAGAAGGTCAGATGATTGTGGATTTTGCGAAAAGGATGGACATATACGTATTCACCACAGCCATCTTTCAAACAATTAGGATATTTGCTAATTGTAGTTCTGATTGGGCCATATATTTGGCCACTTGTAACTGTTCTGCATTTTACATTGGACAGACGTCTAGGTCTGTCAAACTTAGAATATGTGAACATATGAGTGCCATCAGGAATAGACGTACTACTACATCTTTCTTTAAGGTTTAAGTCTTTAGAACAGGTTGTTGGTATAACGTTGTATTAAATATTATCTATTTTTCACAATCCTGTATGTGCTGGTCCGTTTTTGGTTGATTTGATATGTGTATGTCAGATTTCATGCTGCTGTCGATTACAACACCTAGCAGTTTGGTTTGATTGATAGGTGATATGACTGCGTTATTACTGGAGGTGATGTTAAATGTAATGTTATGATTAGAATTGTGTGTGGGAGGAAAGATAACAAGCTGGGTTTTAATGGGATTTAATATGAGTTGTGATTCAATGAGACATCTTTCAACAGATAGAAAGGAAGATTGTGCTTGTTGTAGTAGTGCATGTGGAGGGCAGGACGCACAGATTAGCATGGAGTCATCTGGATACTGGATGACAGAAGCATGAAGTGTGGCAGTATGAAGGTTATTGGTGAATATAGTAAAGAGCAGTGGTCCAAGAATGGAACCCTGTGGGACTCCTACGGAGACTGGAAGTAAAGGGGAGAGTTCCTGGTGCCATCTGACTGCCTGCTGTCTGTCTGTTAGGTAATTTCTGAACCAGGAAATGGTGGTTGAGCTTAGATTTAATTCTGAGAGATTGTTGATGTTTATCATGATTAACCATGTCAAAGGCCTGGGAAAGGTCTAAGAATACAGATGAGACATAATTTCCATTGCTCTTGTGGTTATTGACTGTTTGTGTGAAAGACATAAGGGCTGTGGTAGTGCTATGTGATGGCCTAAAACCATGTTGTGTATTTGTCAGTAGATTATATGAGTTTAGGAATGTCATGATTTGAGTGTGCACACACCTTTCTAGGATTTTGGAGAGGGGAGAGAGTATGGCGATGAGTCGATAGTTGGTTAGTTCTTGGGAACAGCCACCTTTATGGAGTGGAGTAATGTAGGAAATTTTCCAAAGGTGAGGGACTAGGTTTTCAGTTATAGAGCGATTAATGTGGTTGGGATTTTACCAGGGTTAAGCAGGTAGTTGATGTTTTGCTAGAACTTTTGGGGGTTATGTTGATACTTTTGTTGACAGGTTAGAAAGTAGTTTTTTGTCAAGGATCACCTTTTTCTTAGCTTGGTTTCTTAATTGCTGATATTGGATAATATGGCCTTTGTCCTTGGTTGTGTGATATAGTGACCAAGCATTATCTCTTTGTTTGATTAGAAGTTTCGTTTCATTAGATAGCCATGGTAATTGCTTGAATTTGTGACGTATTAACCTAATGGGGGCAAGGTTATATAAAATGTCAAGAAATTTGGTGTTAAAGTATTCTACTGCAAGGTCTAGTTGTAAATTCTTTACAGGAGACCAATCACAATGTTGGAGTAAGAAAGTGAATGTGTCAGGGGAAAATTTATTTTTGTTAAGGGTGTATGTGAACGGGATGCTGGCTTGGGTTTTTACCTTTTTCCTGATTAGAAATGTAGGGGAATGGTCACTTAGTATGACAGGTAAACAACCAGCTTGGTACCCCAGGTTAGGGTTGTTAGTTAGTATCCAGTCAATTAATGACTGTTTGTCAGAACGTTTGTCAGTGCAGGTAGGACAGGTTATGATTTGGGTGAAGCTATAATTAATAAAGTTAGTGGAGCAGATAGAGTTACAGGAGAGCCAGTCAAGGTTGAAGTTGCCTAGGATGATAGTTTCCTGGTTAAAAGAAGTGGACTAAGAGAGAAGGGATTTTATACTATGCTGGGTGTTACCTGGAGGCAGGCAAGTAGCTATAATAATGATGTTTTTTTGAGAGTTAATATGTAGACGTGTTATTAGGATTTCAGCCCTGGGGATGTCTGGGGGAGTACAATTTATTTTTTCTATGATGAGTGAGTCTTTGTACATAATTGCCACATCCCCACCATGCTTGTTTAGCCTGTCTTGTCTTATAATATTATATCCATTAGTTGTAATTTCTGAATCTTTGATATGGGGCATTTTTCTTCATCTGTCCCAAGTGTGCCACTTCTAGCTAATGTCCCTAATATTCCTTTTGCAGGTGATATTAATGTAGAAATGGTGGCAAGTGCTTTGCTAGGAATTTTCAGCAGGGTAGGTTTTCCAAGGGAGATACTGACTGACCAAGCTGGCATCTTCATGTTAGACCTGCTTATCTGTGGAAGTGTTGTGAGCTGAAACATTTAAAGACCACTCCCTACTATCCCCAGACTAATGGTCTTGTGGAGAGGTTAAACTCTACATTGAAGACTATGCTATGGACATTTGCAGATCAACAGGTGAGGGAGGTCTTGGATAGATTAAGTAGGGCAGGATTAACCATTAAACCCAGTTAGCATCAAGTGGGTATGGCAGAGGTTACTTACTTAGGACACACAGTGAAAAGTGGTAAAATTAGGCTTGAAACTGTCAAGGTGGAAGCTATTTAAGCATGGCCAGTTCCTGTTATTAAGAAACAAGTGAGAGCATTTCTAGGAACAAAGGGGTACTATAGGAAATTTGTGCCCTGTTACAGTACCATAGCTGCACTCCTTATTGAACTAACTAGGAAGAATAAACTGGACAAGGTAGTGTGGACCACAGATTGTGAACAGGGATTCAAAAAACTTAAAGAGATTTTGGGAGGAGGACATTCCCTGTGTTAGCCAGCTCAGATTACAATAAGGAATTTATTGTACAGGTAGATGCTTCAAATTATGAGGTGGGGGCTTTGCCAAATTTCATTAGAAGGAGAACAACATTGCAGTGGGATTAATAATTCCAATGCATACAATGATACATTTCTAATTGAGCATGTTTGAGTGGGAGATTCTAAAGTAATGTGGAGAATCAGCTAAACTGTAGGTGGTATCATTAGAATGTTCCTGGTTGCTAGGTGATTATTTGAACAGCTGATTGATAGGAAAATAACTTTTCAAACAGCAGACTTATGTTTAAAATAAGACATTGAGACTGTTAAGCTGTGCAGTTAGTCAAGTGTTGTGCAGTTTGTGAAGAGCAGCTATTTGTGAAGAGTTGCAGTCAGTTACAGTGCTGTGTAGTGATACCTGAAGACAAGACAACTCACCAGAAACTGTATGCCTGCCGTTGCCTTGCTGTTAAGTTTTAGATTAGATCAGGGACAGTATTCTCTACTTAGATAAGGAAATTTTGGTTATTCAGATAGAGCTTTTTTCTAAAAGTATGACAGTTTAATTTTACATTTCTGGTGTTTGAATTCTGATGTTTATTGATAGTTATTGATTTATATTCTTGCAATCATTTTACTTATTATTAAATGTTTTTCAGTACTTTACATTGTGGCTGGAAATCAGTGTGTTCTTTAGAGATTAGCAAGTTCTTATACCTGCTTGATATTCCCCAGATCACCTTGAAGGCCTGGTCGCTTCTGGTCAGAGCTATCATATATTTTGATATTTAATTTTCATAACTGGACACCCTTTGAAGGGCAGGAAGACACTCTGATTGGTGGCAGAATTACAGTATTATTTTGGGGAAGGGACACAGCTGAAATTCTGGTCAGGCTTTCCCAGAAGTGTCTGGATGTGTGAGATTTAAATTTAATTTGCGTGTGAGTGTGTCAGAGGTCTTAAACTGGGACACATTGCTCTGAAGTGTGTTATAAGGAGTTACATTGGGGTGGACAGGAGTATACAGTCCAGTCCCAGAGTACTGAGCGTGTTCCTGTTGTGCTCTTAGGGGAAACTTGTGAATATTACTCCTGTTTAAGTGACAGTCTCACATTGTAGTCAGTAGTGAGGATTGAAGCGCCTTAGTTATTGACCCAGGATAGTAAGGGACGTCAAATTTATTGTTGGCAGTCTGCTGGGATATTGGACGGATGTCACATTTATTGGTGGCAGTCCTGTGAGGGATTAGCCGGATGTCACAGCTATATTACCTGAGGATGGTAAGACCATCAGACCCAGCTTCATACAGATCCATTTTGAGTTTGTTTCATGATTATATACCAGCTAAAAGAATGCCAAGGGTATTGGTAAAATTGCTATATATGGATCAATGCGATTTTGTGGAGGGGAGGGGAGGCAAACATTTGACAACATTAACAGAACAATGATAATCCACAGGGAAGCAGAATGTAAGAAAATACTGCAGTTGGTGTGTCTTGATGCAGAGAAAGCATGTAACAAAGTAAGCTGGGATTTTATGAGCAGGGAAATAGAAGCATTTGTATCTGCTGATGAAAAAAGGTTAATTAGGAGACTATATGAAAGATCAGAGACAAAAATTAAAGTGGAAGGGTTCCTCTCTGATAAGTTGTGTCTGAACAGAGGAACCAGGCAGGGGTATCCTCTTTACTTTGTTATTTGCTTTATAATTAGAGCCACTGGCAAAGAAATTAAGGGACTCAGAAATGCAAGGTTATAACTGGTATGGTGATCCCGAAAAGCTGGTTTTATTTGCAGATGATATTGTTTTGTACCTGATAAATTCAGAAAAAAACATCTCAGTGTTGTGGAACATTTTAAGACAGTTTCAAGTCTTTTGGGAAAATAAAATGAATGAAGCTAAACAAATGCTATAGCAGTAAATTGTGTACCCATTCACAAATTGGTTCAGCAATACCCATATTTCTGGGAACATGATAAGATAAAGTATTTAGGACTATGGATTAAAAGGCTTCTGTTATGGCATCTGTATGTGGGAAGAGAGACTAAAAAGATAACGTAAAAACTGAAAAACTGGAACCCCTTGTTTATGGATATTGATAGTAAGATACAAGCAGTGAAAATGTGTTTAGTCCCTTTAATTTAATATATGAGTCAGGCATATTTTTATCAACTAGAGAAGAATGTGTGTACAATAAATAGAGTTGAAGGAATTTATCTGGGAGGGGAAAACAGCAAGAGTCAAGTGGGATAAATTGATCCTTCCAATAGAACAAGGTGGTTTAGGATTATTTGATTTGAAGTGATATCTTAGAGCTACACAGCTAAGTCTCATATACATAACACAAGCACAATGTTATAATTCAAAATGGAAAAGATTTATGATGAAACAGGGGGAAGTTCAAAAAAATAAAGAGAGAGTGGGATTTTTGATTCACATCTTTAAGGAGAATAACGACAGTCTTGCAGAATATTATATTCATAAAGCAGAAAAAAGTATTTTACGAACTAAGCCAACACAAGAATGGAGAAAGGAAAATTTTACCAATAGGAATGACTGCAAGTTGGGGTACAGAAAATAGGTAAGAGGGAAATGGAATTTACTGTAGTAAACTGACAAAGGAACTAAGGTATTGGGAGCAAATAACTTGAGAGGGAAGGGTAATAGAATGGGATAAGACCAAGAAGATGTTTGATATGCAAGCTAGAGACTGCTTTCCCTACCAGGGATTGATATTAAAGTATAGGCAAAGAGAAAGGGATAGGGTAATCTTAAGTGAGATACCTGCTCTGGTCAGTCAAATGTAGAACAGAAGCTACTGGTTAAAAAGGGATAAGTAGTAGGGTAGTTAAAATATTGCATGATAACTATAAGAATCAATTGGAGGAGGTTAGAAAAGATTGGAAAGAGACTGGAAAAGGAATTTACAAGAGAACAATGGGATGACATATGTATGGCTCCCAAGTTTTCAACAAAGTCCAGAAGGTTTAGGATCTTTGCTTGGAAGTATTTGCTTATGTATTTTTGTACTCCAAGTAGACTTCAAAGAATTATTCCTGAGGTAGATATCAAATGTTGGAGGTGTGATGGGTAAGAAAGACTTAACTAGGAGCATATGTTTTGGGAGTATAATGAGTTGGCAGGTTTTAAAAATTCCCTCCAGAGTACTCTTAGAAATATTTGATGAGTAAATGGCTATAACTAAGGATATGATTTTTTTGAGCTGGGACAAAGGACCTGAATTGCCTAGACATAGTAATACCTTGTTAAGTTTAATATTGCTGGCTACCAAAAATAAAAAGAATTACCAGAAAATGGAAATCAAAGTATAAACTACGGATATTTGAAATATTGAAAAACTGAAAGGGGGATCTTTAGAAAATGTAAGGAACAAATTGCATAAAAATAAATGAAAACTGTAGGACAATACATGCAGAATAATGATCAGGAAGAGGAGGAGTGGGGTTAATGAAAGGCAGGAATTCATCAATTTATTTAATATTGGACTGATGATAATTACAGAGAAAGAAAAGATATATGATGTATAATATATGTAAATGGAAAATGTTATTATGGTTTGTTTTCTTTTCTGTTAATGTATGTTTGTCTGTCTTAAGTGATAATTTAATAAAGGTGTTTTTAAAAAAGATGATGCATTTACATTTATCATTATTTGGTTATAAGACTACTGGATGAATGGCAATTACATTGAAAGTGAAATCACTGAATGTAAATGGTTGAAAGTCCATTTTAGTGAAACATGATTTAATCAAATATGAAATAGTTGAAATATCATATGATTATAATCACCAAAATGAACTTTTTTTTAATGATATTTTTCTAGTGGGTCAGCCCCCCCCCCCCCCCACACACACACACAGTTATGTGGGCAGTGCACTCCTACAACCCTTTACTTAAATATACTCACGCCATTGGTCACACAAATGTAGAGAAAAGTGAAAATGCCACACAGAGGAAATCACAACCAGTGCTCAAATGGAAAATGCATTAGCAGGGATTATGCACAGATGACACTAAGCACCAGACAAAGCTTCTTCATATACTTCTACTTATTTTTACTTCTTTGTTGCAGAATTATGAGTAGCTATGTCACATAGGTTTGTACTTTCATAGATATTTATTAGGCTATCAACCACAAAGGCCTTTTTAAGCCTAGTCATGCATCCCAAATCTCTGACAAGTTCTGGTACCTTTGATAAGTGTAAACAGGGGCTTGGGAGATTAAATTTTTACAAGCAGGGGCTAAGAGATGAACCACTTACAGGCTACCTGTGCTCATTAGAGACATAGGTGCCAAACCAGGAATTAATTTATTATTCCCCATCCGCATGTGTAAGTTACACTGGAATTGGGTTAGGGAGATGCTTCACATGGATGGGGAGCCTGTTCCAGAGAAAGGGTAGTCTCTGGGATACATTCCTGTCTCTCCAGCAGGTCCTATTTATGTCACAGGCAAGGTTTAAGTCTTTAGAACAGGTAATTCCGGGGCTGTTTGATTTGTAGATATGCAGGATGTCCATGAGGGTGGGGTGTGACAATGTCTTGTATGGCAGGCATAAATTTACCCTCAACAGCCTATAGGAGACAAAATACAGGGATAAGGCCTTGAGGCAGTCTGCACAGGATATGTTATTCATGCCCTGTATTCTTTTAGTGAGGAACCTCTGTGGTCATTCCAGTTGTTGGATTTGCCTGGTTAGGTGCATACCAAAGGGGGCATTGTACTCAATGATAGGTCTGATGAATGCCAAACACAGTAGAACAATGACTCTCTTGGACCTAGATACCATATCTTTGTGTATAAGTTGTACAACATAGAATTATTTTTCTCAATACTTTAGACACATGGTGGTCACAGGCTAGAACACTGTCTATGTGCGTCTCCAAGTCCTTGACTAATGGGCCAACTGTTAGGGATGTGTTGTCGATATGATAGTTACCAGGGATGGATGATTTCCTGAAGGATACTATTATGCATTTCTTGGCAATTAGTTTTAGTCCATGGTTCTGACACCAGTTATTTATCTGTGTCAGCCCTTCCTGAAAAGCATGTGTGTCGGTGGGGTGACTGCACTATGACTGCTCCTAATTTGCAATCATCTGCAAATTTAGTCAGCCAGGGGCCATTGATATTGGCCTTGACTTCAGAGAAGGAAATGCCAAAAAGGAGCAGTCTCAGGACTGATCCCTGAGAGACTCCACTTGTGACTGGCCTCTTTGTAGAGGTGAACTCCCCAAGTCTAACTTCCTGGGTCCTATCTGTGAGCCAGCTGGCTGTCCACCAGGTGACATAATGGTGTATACCTAACCTCTTCAGTTTGTCAACAATGCCTGAGTAGGGTATTGTGTCAAATGCCTTGGCCAGGTCAAGGTAGGCAATGTAAGCCATTTTGCCCTCATCCATTACTTTGGTGACCTTCTCAAAGAAGTGCACCAGGTTGAGCAGGCATAATCTGCCCTTGACAAAACTTACTTGGGTTGGGTCTAGTGTCTGGAGGTGTCCAATGTCATTATTGATCATCTCCATGATAATTCTTTCCATGACTTTGCATATAAGACTAGTGAGATGTATGGGTCTGTAGTTTCTACAAAGGGATGACTGTTGCTGTTCTGCATTCATGAAATACGAAGCCTGTTTGGAGGCTACAGCTAAATAGCAATTCCAGAGACCCTGACAGATCATGTTTCATGCTATTTAGAAGGCATCCTGGAATAGTGTCTAGGTCCACTGATGGGCTGTTCTTAGCATTAGAGAGAACATTAATGATCTGTTCTCTAATGGTAGCTTGGGGAGTTATATTTGATGGTATTTCTGAGAGAAGGTTCAGGGGGAGAGAGGGGTAAACTTGGAGGTGAATTTGTCAGCCAGTAGATTTGCTATATCTTCTGGCTCAGTATAGGTGGTTCCATTAGCAATAAGCTCTGCACACAGTTGTGTATTGCCTTTGAGGGTGTGGACATAGCTAACTAATGAATTGTGGTTGTTCTTGGCCTGGGAGGCCAAATGTACCTCAGATTTGGCTTTGGTAGACTTTATTTGTCCTCTGAGTTGTTTGTTTAGTTTGACGAGAGTGCTTTTATCCTGCTGGGTGCTGACCTCCTAATTTTTGCCGTGAGTTTCGTCCTTATGTTATACAGCCCATTGATGTTGTGATTCCACCAAGGTGACTTGTTTTTTGAGTAAGTTCTGTACTTCTTCATGGTGGGTACAGCAGCTATTAACATGCTTGTATATGGTTTCTGTGAATAGTTCTGCAGAGGCAGCAGTGTTCTCAGGATTTATGGGGGCTTGCAATTTTGCCAGGTTATCACTTAATAGTAGGAAGTTAGATTTAGAGTAGTTCCTGAATATTCCAGGTTTGGCTGGGGTTCCAGGTTTTAAATTTACTTCAAAAGAGACCATTTTGTGGTCTGGCCTTAACAGAGAAGACATTACACTTGGGGGTGTGCAGCACTCTCCCATATTGGTGAGGACCAGATCCACTAGGTTTGCATCCCTGGTTAGTGTATTGACAGTATGATCCAAGGAGTATGTGTTTACAAAATCCAGGAATCTCTGTGCCTGTACATTTGGTGTTATATATAATTACTAGTTAATAGCTGGGTAATTAAAGTCACCCATGAATTTGGTATTGGGTTGGATGGTGAGTGTTTCCAATAAGTTTAAACACATGTTATGGTTTTCTGGGTCATAGCTTGCAAGAAAGTGGTATGAGATTTTGCCTATGGTGATTTGAACATGGAGAAGCTCAAGTGCATTGTCCTGTTTGACCAGCCTTGAGGTAAATTATTTTTGATGTAAATTAAGACACCTCTACCTTTAGTCCCTGTCTTTGTAGTAACTGGTCTAATTATTTATTTATTTTTATTTTATTTTACATTTGTTGACCGGGCTAGTCTAGCTGGAGAAATTTCCATTTTCAGTAGAGGCCCGGGGAGAAAAGCTCCACAGAGTGAGATACATTCAGAGATGAAAAAATTTACATACAAACAAAAATTGTCATACAAAAATGTAATAGCAGTACTCATTATAATGAAAATCTAAGAGTTAGTAATAGAGTTTGCAAGCAAACATTAAAAATAAAAGATAACACTCTTATATATAAAAAAAAAACTACTACAAGAGTTAGTTACTATAAACACTCCATAAATTATGTGGAAGGCATTATAGCCTTGCACTGCCAGTGTGCTCTCAGTGGCTCTAAACCGTGTCTCAATGACTGCACAGATTTCAGCATTCTCATGGGTGAAAAGACCTTGAACTTATAGGGAGTGGAATTTCTTGTCTAGACTCCAAGTATTAACCAGTAACACCTTTAGATTTTCTTGGTTTTAATTTGCTGTGTTGGAAGTACTTTCAATTTGGCATTGCCTAAAAAAGGCACTATAGAGGAGAACAATGTTTTAGTTAAGAGGGGAGAGGTGCAGACTTGGTCTGTTGACTATCTCCTTCCATGTTGAGAAATATTGCACCCCTCTTAGAATGATGCCAGAAACTAAAGCAATTATTAAACATAGTCATCTTCTGTTTGTATTGTGGCATCATTCTTGGAGAAGGGAAAATGCTACTTACTGCTAGGCTCATACCAGCCTGGGACACATATTCTGAGAGATCCATGATATATCCCTTCATATAGTCTAGGGAGGTATGTCTCAGGCCATTTATACCCACATGGACTATGACTGAGTCATACTGGTACTTGTGGTCAAATGACCTGAGCGCATATGCATAATGTGATGGATCTTGGCCCCTGATAAGCAAATGACCGTGACTTTCTCCTTATTCAGCCTGGTGAGAGGGACATCAGTGTGTTTCATAATGGAGTCTCCAATGACTAGAATGTTGGATTGTGTCTTGGGTTGCCTTATGGGCTTAGAAATAGAGGCTCCATGTGATGTGGCTGTATGTGTTGATGTGGCTATTATTTTGAAATAGTGCAGTTGGGGCTGCTGAGGGTATTTGTTATGTGTACTTCATCTAGGAGGTCTTTGGGGCTTAGGAAAGTAACATTTAAGTGCCTCAGCATATATGGGTCTATGTGTCTGCTTTGAACTATGTGTGATGAGTGCAGAGTGTGTACTACTGACAGCCTGATTGACATTTGGAGTGTTTTTATGTGAGAACTTTGCCTCCAGTGACATTGTGTAAATATATCTCTCACCTAGCACATCAGTTTGTTTGAGAATTAATTGGTTGCCAATAAACAGGAGGCAATTTCTATATTGCCTCAGGATGTCTATATCCACCAAGCTGGTAACGGAAATAGCTGGAAAGTTCATATCCATGGCAACAGACTCTTTTTTATTGATTAGACAGTTGAAATGAAAATATCAAATAATGTCATGAGTATCTGGTTTGCAAATCGAAGGACAGTGCTTGTCACTGATAACTAGTTACCTTGTGTGCAATTGGTTATTGGTAAAATTTCAAGGATGCTTTTATGGGAAGAATGTCAACTGAAGATGTCTGTGTCTACACAAGGTACTGCCAAACACTTGAGGGGAAACTAAAAAGTAGACCCTGATGATTTCTGGATGAAGTATTTAGGAAGATATTCTGAAGTTAGGTTCGACAGCAGCAAATCAAGCAGTACTTACTAAAGAGAAAAATTAGCTTTGTCAAGAATGATGAAAAGAGGGGATTTGCCTGAATGGCTACTGTCTGACTACTATTAGTGCTGGTCTCACCACAGCTTCAAGCAGATGGGATGCAATTCTCCTTTGCTTTTCTCACCAGAAGGAAAACAGTAGCATCAATCCCAGGATGAGAAGCGGACCACAGGCTCTATGGTGATAAACAGTCTTGTCCCAGATGATGCAAGTACCTGTAGGCTTGTTGTAATCTTTTCCTGGTAGGTGCTTGAATAGCAACCAGACCAGTCAGGAAGGTCAAGAACAGACCGTCACTACCCAGTCAGAAACAGTCAGGAATCAGTATAAGCACAAGCTCTAAGCTGGCACCTGTGAAACAGTTATTAGGATTTCCAGTGAACAATAGTCTCCAGAAAATAATGTTCCTATGCTCCTTCTGTCATCAGGATCAAAACAGAAGCACTAATCCCAAGATGACTAGTGAAAGACACAATATTGACTCTCTAATAATTGGTGGTCTTGGAGTAGATGTTGTAGATTTTAAAGATAAGATGGAAAATGGGTTAATATCCTAAGAGCTGCAGTGTGCACAAATCAGTTAGATATGAAAGAGGAAGTAATTTAAGCTTTAGGTATCTAAGTGGAGAGCCACTGATTTTAAAAGAGCAAGATAAATTGAAAGGGGGTAGGTACTTTGTTTTCTGGGTCTATAGAATACAGTTGGATGGCCAATAAATTTTAATAGCTGAAGGGAAGTGATTTCACAAAATGATAATTTTGTGCTTACTCACAATAGCCAATGAAAGAGGAGAGGGAAAGAAATACATGGTGAAATTAACATGAGGGGCAGGCAACTAGAAAGAGAGTAAAGTTTAAGAACACGACAGCACCAGGGTGGAAGGGTAGGGGAAAAGTTAATTTCTGTGTGACTCACAAGAGACATATCTGTGGTATCTTTCCCAGTTTAAATATGCAATTAAAATTAGAATACAAATAAAACACTGTGTAATGAAAATACATCACATTATACAAAATAGAAGAAGGTAGTGAAGCAATACATAACACAAGAAAGCAAAAACAAACTAATCTTTCCCTCACAGCAAGCTGTTGCATAGTCTGAATGAGCTTTTCCAGTAAAGAAAAAAGAGATTTTTTTTGTACAGTGAAATGGACTGTCAACCTAATGGTTAAATGGTATCTCAACCATTTTGATTCATTGCTTTGTCATTCTGTGAAATGGGCATTCGGCCGAGTATTAGGGATCCCATTATTTACAGTGCCATTATTAAAACAATCTTTGCAGCAAGTGGTATTCTGCTATGATCCATTAATATGTGTGGAGCATGGCTGTGCATTTCTATTTACTATAACCCAAAGCTTTTACCTGAACTGCAGTTTGCTTAAGGTGGTAGTGTCGGATTTACCACTCTTTATGGGGAGGGAAGGGATTATCATTTTGTTTTGAGGTATTAGAAACATTGAAGTGAATTACTTTAATGTAGTACATGGAGCACCATGATTATACTAAAAAAAACGGCCAAATTATAACCTAGTTCAGCATTGCTATTGCACGAGACCCGACCTTAACATCGTGTAGAGTAGTGCTTAACAATTGTTACGTACTCCCTATGTACTGTTAAGGTCGGATGAGCACTAAAAGCAGACAATGCTGACCAGTAAACAGCAACATCATGTAGAACAGCATCATTTCAGCTATCATTTTGCTGCTGTCTGCTGAACTGCACAGGGTATTTTGAATTGAACAGCTTCCCTCACACAAGGAAAATGTAAGAATGCCAACCACTCCCCACTGCTTTATCAACTTTAATGCACTTTTTTTTGTTTACATATTCCTTTTGACTAATTTGTAGTACACGGAGGAGATAAATCTGTATGCACTATGATAAATTATGATTGGAATTCTGATCATAACTATTTATTATGTGTTCTCAACATGGAGCAAAAGGCTCACCTCCCAGGCTTTACTCTTGAGGTGAATCTGTTTGCATTTATGTCTCAAACACATAAAAAGTAAGTTATGATTGGCAACCTGATCATAATCCTCTGTGTTAGGTGCTGCAATTTTGGATCTTGTTTATAAAAATGATGGACATGGAGGGAGTGTAGGGATAAACATCTTATGCTGGACAAAAGAAACTCTTTTTGTCATTTGGGGGCACAAAGATCTGTTACTGCAGACTTTTCTTCACTAATACAAAACCATACAGTTACTTCGACTCCCACTACATCACATATGCTGCTTCTTATCTCTGCATGTTCCATATTTAATAACAGGACTCTGCTGTTAATAATATTGCTGCACTATTTCTGCTCTGACAGGAAGTTCATAAACCATAGCAGATGTCTTCAGCTTAAAAGCTTTTACTAATGCACTAATATGGGTCATTCAAACAGATACCAAGCACATGGTTATGTATGTGAGGAACAGGAGGAAAATTTTAAAAGTTCTATAGTACTTCTTAGGTCAGTAATTTAAACCTACAGTAGGACTGCTTATTTATACGATTAACCACTAAATCTATACTTAATACATAGTTTAAAGTGTACTCTCATCTCTGTTGGATATATGATTTCAGTTACTTTTACTTAACTGAATATTTAAATCTTTGAAAAATATTCAGCATGATTTTCCCATTAATTGACTGTTACAGCTTTCAGTGTTTAAGATCATTCTGCTCAAATCACTCACCAACCATACAAGCTTTCTGGGTAGTGCAAATATAGCTGCAATTGCTTGCCTATTTCTACTGTAAAAATGAAGTTACAACTTGACTGCATTTTGAGAAAGCCGTACTAAGCTGCTTTACAACCACCCTATCTAAAGCATTCACTAGCTGTATGATCTTTCCAGACAGTATATATATATATATATATATATATATATATATATATATATATATATATATATATATATATATATATATATATATATATATATATATATATATAAATATATATCAATGTCAGATTTACAGAAAATTACTAAGTGGATTTTATGTTGTTTGATATGTCTTTTTCATTTCAGAAGACCCCCCCCCCCAAAAGAAGGAGGCTGAAACAATACCAGAATTCCAACAATGCATGCTATTTTTCAGAACGGCAGTTAATCATACTCATCTTTTATGCCAAGATGAATACACATACTATTGAAACTTTACTATCATGGTGACATTTGTAATGTTGTTCAGAAAAAACAAATTGCCTAGTACAGTATAAACAGTCAGACTAGTACACAACTGCATGTATATCAAATCAATGCATGCAACTGTGGTCTTTTTTTCTAGACTAAGATATGTAGCAAACAAAAAAGATGGAAACAGTGGGGTTACCCAAGTATTTAAAAAATGGTAAAATGGTAAGAAAACATTATATTAGGTAGAGTGGTATTAGTAGCAGTATTATAGTACTATATCTGATTTTGCAAAAAAAATCTTCATTGTAGATTTATGTCACATGAACTGAATACAATGGAAAAATAAGGAGGAAGGACTGTATTCTTCATTGTTATAAAAAATAAAATATGTAATTTAAAAACTTCCATGAACATGCTGAAAAGTGGTTTGGTATCCTACAGGCATAATAATGACCATTTTTAAATAAAAATGTTACCATACTGAAAGTTAACTGAAGCCCCTGTAACTCCACCTGTTTAATTGCTACATGTAGTCCCAAGTTACTTTGAAATCTATAGCAGCCCATGGCATGTAAGTATACATTTCTGCTAACAAACCTCTTCTCTTCTGGTCTGGTACTTCTATGAATGCCTCACATGCCTTATTTTTTTGCATTGACCCATTGCTTAACTGGTTTATAAGATCGACCCTACATGCCTGTCAGCCAACATGTTACAAGATTTAAGTTGTTTAAGATGTCCGTTCAGGCAATTCATTGGCATTTTCTGAATCCACGATCAAGACCATCACTTTTTTTCCAAGACATTTAGCAAACTCTGGAATTTGGATTATGTAAATACTAATGAAATAAAGCCCTTTATAATTTCATAATTTGGCATTTTAGACTAAATGACTCATTCAGCAGAGCATTGTGCTGCTGCCTGTTAGCTTTTTAATGCTCTCTATCAAAAATGTTGGGATGCTAAAGTTGGTAGCCAAAGAACACCTGAAATAATGGATAAGTCTGACATTGCAGTATGAAATGAAATAGGATACATACTAGCAGATTAGTGCCAATAGAATTCACTGATCATAGCAAACGCTTTCAACCGCCTAAGAGAGAGTTTTACACATGGCTATCACCAGTCAGTACTGAAATCAGATTGACTATACTCTGTACAGACAGAAATAGAAGAGTTGTATATGACCAACAAAAACATGACCTAGAGCTGACTGTGACTCATATCAGTTTCTAAACATAAAGTTTAAAATGAAAGAAAATAAGAAAAGTCTTCAGGCCAACTAGATTCAAGTTCAGTAATATTTCATGAAGCTGATTTGAACTTGTTTCACATGCTAGCAAGGTAGATGTGAAGAACAGATTTAAGGCATTAGACCTGGTGGCTATTACAGTAACCATTTAAAATCTGGGATCCCCTAGAGTGAGTTCCAAAACACGGAGACTAAATGGCTGAAAAAATGTACTTACATATACTAAGTTTGAGACGGACATTTCTCGGGATATTCCCTTTTCTCCAAGGTATGGTGATCTCAGAGTTACTATAAATAAGTGTGGGGGTGTGGGGGGCCAGATGGTACGGGGGGGCTTGACACCCCCCACAAAAAAAAAGAAATTTTAAGGATTCAAGATTCACTCTTCTACTGCATTCTCTGTCTTTTTTTTCAGAGTGTCGGCACTCAGGATTTGGAGTGCTGACATTTCAGTAGGGAGACAGATAGAATATTGGAGAAGCTATGAAAAGAATTTCATGATATTGGCAAGTAGGTGGCACCAAAAATATTCCAAAAAAGAAACAAATTAAGAAAGTAGAATAACTCTCTGCAGAGTCTTTAGACATTGCAAAGGAGAACAAAAAATCAATGGAAATAATGAATATATGTCAAACTGAATGTAGATTCTTAGAGAAGAACAAGAATAGACAAGGAAGGAATTAAATAAGAAGTACAAAGAACTGTAAGAAAACCTAATGAGGAAGACGCAAGCTCTCTTAAAGAAGATAAAAACAAAATGGACATAATAAAACACAAAGATAGGAGAGACCTAGGAGAAACAGAAGATGTTAAGAAGGGGTATCAGGAATATAAAGGAAAAACTATATAGGAAGGAAATTACATCACAGATACATATGATATGTTCTGATTTCTATAGCCAGTCATCCTGGAGAGTGAAGTTAAATAGGGTCTAGAATGCCTTGCTAATAACAAGGCTGCTGGAAATGATTGAATTCTGGTTGAATTGTCTAAAATCTTGCAAAATAATGATTTACACTATTGTTTGGAATTTGCCAACAAATGTAAAAAATGGTCATTAGATTGGAAAAGGTGAATTTATATTCTGATACTAAAAAAGGACAATGAAAAAAGTGCTTAGATTATTAAATATTAGTATTTGTTTCACATGCTAGCAAGGTAATGCTCAATATACTGCAAGGTAGACTCCAGAAATATATGCACCGATAACTGCTAGATATGCAGGCTGATTTTAGAAGTTGCAGAAACACTAAGAATCAAATTGCCAACAACTGCTGCATGACTGAGAAAACAAGGTGTGATGCCTGTGCCCTAGCCCAGCAATCAAGGACCCTCAATCCTCACCACTAACACCAGTGAGGGGTGTCTCATATATTAGGAAAGGATACCAAATACACACAGTAAAGTGCAATTTCCCTTAAGAGCACACAGAGATCACAGTCAGTCCAGGGATGATCGCTTTGTTTCTCTCCAGATCCCCAATAATACTCCCCACTGGCACAGCTATAGGGTCCAGATCTCAACCAGCTGGGCAAGCTAAAACCTCCAGCACCCTCTCTGTCCCACCAGTGCTTTGTGTTCCTGCCCAAGTAGCTGACACACACACACACTTTGAGATAAGAGTTTATACAACCACACAGACACTCCTGGGGAAGGCTGGCCCAGGTTCTCCAGCTGTGCCCCTTTTACCCAGACTATACGGTAGAAATCACTGTCACCACCCAGCTAATATTTATCAGCTACTCAAAGGCCTTTAAAAAGGTGTCCAATTATTACTGTGCAATATTATTATCCAACTGGTAAGTGTGACTAAACAGTCAAGGCTTATTAGAGTGACTTGGTACAGAATCACTATACACATGCAATGTACTCTAGAGCTTAAATTACCTCTACACAAAACAGCCACATTTAAAAGGGTTTAAAACTATTTAATAATAAATAATTAAAAACACAAGACAATACTTTTTACTACACAGTGCTAGTCAAGAGTTCAGAGATCACAGAGAAATGCTTAAAATAATTCAGTAGTACAGTTCTGACATCACAGAAAAGCACTTAGTCTAATCTTTCTAGTTTCTGGCTATTTATAAGAGAAAACACAAGTCTAAGATAAACTTACAGATAGAACACAGGCAGAGTGTTGATGAGTTGGATGGTCAAGACAAAAATGCTTAATGCTCTCTGATTCTCTCTGTTTTTAAAATCACATTCCTGGTTCACATTACATCATTCTTCACATTTCCCTGGGTTTCCCAGGCTAACAGGCTACATTCTTTAGTAAGCTCACACCAGGTCAGGAAGCAAAGCCATTAAGGACATTTATGCATGCAAATTCTGGCCATTACTCTGGCCTTAAAACAATAGCAAGAATTCCTTCATCTAGACAGGCTGGAGCCAACTTTAAAGATCAAAGACAGTCATAAAATGCTTGACTTAGCTTCCTTACAGCAGAGTGCACTGTTGATACCTTTTTGCAGTTCCACATGTAACACTATTTTTACCATTTAAGGCAACAAGCCTGTGGTTTACATTAATATTTACAGATGACAGCATTATCTCCAAAATGCTATCTGGCTAGACTGGCAGCCTTCACACAAGGGATGTCTAGAAAATGCTTACTTCTGCTTTATTAACTACTCTAGAGTCTTTGACTGTATGGATCATAAGCTATGGCAAATTCCTAGAGCAATAAGGTTACCGGGTCACCTTATTTGTCTTCTGAGGAAGCTGTTTGTAGAACAAGAAGTAATAGATCCAAATATAGAATAATTAGCTAGTTGAAAAATGAGAAAGGGGTGTGACAAGGCTGTATATTGTCACCCTCCTTATTTAATTATATGCTGAATGTGTCGCATTAAATGCTGGGTTAGATAACGCAGATGCTGAAATCAAAATTGCTGGGAGAAATTTTAACAATCTCAGATATGCTGATGATACCACTCTGATGCTCAAAATTGGGAAGAGATGAACAGCTTGTAGATGAAGGTGAAAGCAGAAAGCACAAAATCTGTCTTGCTACTCGGCATTAAAAAAAGTAAATTCATGCTATCTTGGGTTCAAAGATCTCTGTAGATGGAGATTGCAGGCATGGAATTAAAAGATGTTTGCTTCTTGGAAAGAGAGATATGGCAAATCTGGATAAAATTTTAAAGAATAAAGATATTACTTTATCAACAAAGGTGCATTTAGTCAAAGCTAGGTTTCTCCCAGTAATAAAATATGAGATTTGGTCTATAAGTAAGCTGTCCGCTGGAAAATCAATGTTTTTGAATTGTGGTATTGGAAAAAAATGAGAATTTTTATAGACTTCAAGAAGATCATATCATTCAGTACTTAAGTAAATAATGTAAGACTGTTCACTGGAAGATCAAAATTCAGATACTTGCCACATAATGTGAAGACAGGACTCACTAGAGAAAACGCTGATGCTGGGAAACATCAAAGGCTAAAGAAGATATGGTATCAGAAGCTGTGATGGATAGACAGCATTACTGAAGTAATGAGTATGACTTTACAAGAACTTGAAGTGGTTGTTGGTGTAGAGACCTTTTCTTTTTTTCCAAAATCTCTTTATTTCAATTTTCTTTTTTCAAATAATAACACCAATACGGTAACTCAAAAACACAAATAAACAATACAAATACCTATCTAAAGAAAACAGACAACAATCTGGTTCCGAGAAAATTATACACACACACACACACATATATATATATATATATATATATATATATATATATATATATATATATATATATATACGATATATACACAAGAAGTCACTACATTGTCAAGTAAAGTATGAGTATTCTTATGTTCATTTGGTCTCATAAGGGATAGTTAGAATGGGAATAGTCTATATATAAAGTAAAAATAGAAATGTAACCATTTATTTGTATGTTTAGGGAAAATATCTAGTTACACATATACTAAGAAAAGGGAGAAGATGCAAGAAAGGCTGGTTATACTACATTCATTTCTTATTTAAAGGTTAGCTTTTCATGACAATTTGTAGGCAAATTTTATTTGCCAAGAATTATATCTAGCAAGTAACCCCAATATTGTTAGTAATAGTGTTTGTTTTTTGTTTTTGAATAAATTAATTTGTGAGATGAGATATATTTGATAGCAAGATTGCTAAAATTTTCCCATGTAATTGGTGACATGACATTCCAATTCTTTGTAATAAAGAATTTAATAAGGGCACACAACGTAATAAAGACATGTTTTAATATTTTTGGGGTGTTGATTGATATTAATGTACAATATAGCTGTCTCCCAAGTAAAGTTTGATTTTTCATAGCCCATCTTCTCTAATCTTACTCTCAAGGAACACCATAAGTTGTGTATCTTAGTACAGTTCCACATGACATGAAAAATATCAGCTGTTTGATCCGGCAATGGGGACATATAGGCGAAAAGTTAGGATTGAATTTATTTAATTTAGATAAGGTATAATATAGATTGTTATTTACCATAATATGTGTCTATAACAGCTTCTTGAAAGGAATGAATTTGGTTGTATTTTCAATGGCTAGTTTCTTATTTTCTTCAGTCAGTGATTGATTTCTCGTTTGCCAATAGTTTGAAAATAATAAAGAATTCTGATGTTTTGCACTCATTACAATTTTATAAGTCCTAGAAATTGTTTTCCCTTTAATCGCAAGATTTTCAAGTATTAATTTAACTAAATCTATGTTCTGTAAGTCAGTGTGTATTTGTGAGAATTTAGCATTTATAAGATGATGAAGTTGGTTAAGGATAATACTATATTTCATAGGATGTTTGAGTTCAAGTCTCATTTGCCTCGTGTTAGAGTCTTTCCGTTGGTATATATCCCATATTGTGTAGTCTTTTATCAGGGGGTAGTTTATTAGATTTACTGGTTCATTATTTATTAGTAAATTAGGATTTAGATGTAACGGTTGTATAAGGGCAAAAGTGTTAGCTAATTGCAATGATGTAAATAGTTTCTGTGTTGTAAGAATCATGTTTTTAATTAGTGGGTGTAAATTTTTCGTGTATATGCTAGCCTGGTTTAAATTCAAGAATGGTAAGGATTTGATATTACAGCCAAGGGATTTCAACTGTTCATACCAGATTTTGGTCCACTGGGGTGTCCAAGTATTTATATATGAGTCATAGTTTATTATTTGTATTAGTCTGTATACAGTAATTATACTATAGTAAAGCTTAAAATCAGGTAACCCCAATCCCCCCTTATCTTTGGCGAGTACAAGTTTTGGACATTTAATTCTGGTAGATTTGGGATACCATAAGAATCTTGATATAGCTTTTTCCATTGCAAGGAAGAAGTTTTGGGGAATATTTGAAAAGGTAGCATTTAATTGAAAGAGTATTCTTGCTAGAAAATTCATCTTGACAACACTAGCTTTTGACAGTAGAGACATATTAATGTTCTTCCATCTATCCATATCGTTTTGAATACTAGTCCATGTAGTTAGTAGGTTATTGTTTATAATATCTTTGAAGTCTGAAGTAAATATTATTCCTAGATATTTTATCTGGTAGTTTATTTTGATCTCACTCATAGGAAAGTACAATTCTTTATTCCCTATAGGATTGAGGGGAAATATGTGTGACTTGTTTAAATTTAAATTATAATTTGAAACTACTGAGAACTCATCAATAACTTTAAGTATTTTTGGGAGGTCAGTAGTGGGGAGTTGAAAGTATATATTTAAGTCATCAGCAAAGGCCGAGTATATAATATTTGTATTGTGGATTCTGGGAGTATGATGAAAGTTTTTTTGTGAAATAAACAGAAGGAGGGGTTCTAGATAAAGATTAAATAGGTATGGCGAAAGAGGACATCCTTGTCTTGTACCATTGGATAAGAGTATAGGGTTAGTTATAAGTTTATTTACCTGTATAGTGGTAGACGCTTTCTGATACAGAACCTGGATCATTTTAATGAATTCTTGAGGAAAACCATATAAAGGCAGTATATTAAAGAGAAAGTGTAAGTTTACTCTATCAAAAGCTTTAGTTGCATCTACTGTAAGGGCATATCTGGGGCATTTATCCCTATTAAGTAGTCTTACAATGGTATCTAAAAGGAGGGTGTTGTCACTTGTTTGCCTGTTTGTCATAAAGCACATTTGTTGTTGGGAAATAATAGAAGGGAGTATATTCTTAAGTCTATTTGCTATAACATGGGCTAATATCTTAAGATCAGTGTTTATATTGGTGTAGAGACCTAATGTGCTGAAGTCCTTGAGGTCACAAAGAATCAGACTTTTCTATATCACTTAAAAGCATTAAAAAGAAATAAAATGTGCTTTTATTCTGCATACAGAAACATACAAAAATATAGCAAAATTACTGTAATGATCAGAAGGGATAGTAATAATCATTAACATAATGCATAGTTAATGAACATGGATATTCATTATTTGAATAAACTATATGCCAGTGGCTTTGTTAATTCTGAATACTTTGGTATACATTAAATAAGTACCTCTTTCACTCCTGTACAGCGACTTGCACAATGCCGCAGTGGTGCCTGCAGCTGCAGTACAATTTGTCGTTATCACCTTGTAGTCTGTATGCACATTCTTACATTTAACAGGTTGTTTTGTACCATGTATGATTACAGATGCACAAATATGATCAATGAGTGCCACAATTATTTATCTGTAAGACAATGTATAGGTGCTGCTTACATTATTTTTTCTGTGTGTTTTTTTTTACCTCCTATCAAGCTCCCCTTATTGGAATTGGGCCCATTCATTTGCCTGTACTGGATATCCCCAGCACAGAGGCAAGAAACATTTGTACAGGCCATCATTTTTCCTGACTAGGAGGTGAGTAGTGCCAACACTGTCATCCTGGCATTTTCATTATATATTTGCTTTTACTCCTGTCCTGAATGTGAAGTCAATGGACTGTCATTGTAAGCACCATTATGGCTTTCCCATGTGAATTCATGCTTTGTGTACTCTCAGTGAAGGATACCACATTCATGGCTTATTGAGTTGAATGCACATGTCTTGGATCACTATCCCTTCTCTGATTGATTAAGGTGTTTCATGACATGGACTGCCCCCTCACACCTGGGATGGGCATGTCCATCCTCCCCATGGTGGCTACAACTGATGCCTGAGCCACTTATCCAACTTGGTCAGCAGAACCTACCCATCTAAGTTTAGCTGTCTGATATGCCTCTGAGGACCACCTACTGTATTCTACATCATGACCTACACTAGGGGTACAATGTTAAAGTGTAGTCTGTGTGCTTCTTCATACAAACAGGTACACAAATGTTATTAAATTCTTAAATTTTTCTCAATTTAATGGGCCTGGGCTCCTTTTGCTCTTTGTTTAACAGCAGCACATTCTGAGATGGGCAAATGGCTGATGCTAGAGCAGTACTAATCAACTGACTTTTAAGGCATCTGTTCATCTCTTGAAAGAACTATATGGATTTCTTGCCAGCACTGAAATTTCATAGGTTCATAAGAAATTACTAGGCTAACAGCCCTAGAGTCCTTAGAAGCCTAGTCATGTTAAATCCGAGTTACCCTTCTAGTCTTAATCATGTTGTACCTGAGTTACCCTAAATAACCTTTGTTAGATGGGCATTATTAGCAGAGCAAGTCTAAGGTCAGCACTGACTACCCCTGTCCATGAGGGACATGGGTGCCACCCCCAGGATGAATTTGCTGTCTCCCATACAATTGTCCAGGTTACAGTTGAACATGATTAGTGAAGCACTCTGCTTTATGTGACTTGGAAGTCTGTTCCAAAGGAGTGGCAATCTCTGGGAGATATATCTGTCTCTCCAGCATGCTCTATTGATGTCACAGGCTAGGTTAAGATCCTTGGAGCAAGTGACTCTTGTCCCATTTGATTTGAGGATGTGCAGCATTTCCATTAGAGCAGGGTTGGAGACTGCCCTGTAGGCTAGCCCCAAGACACCTCTCAGGAGCCTATAAGATACAGAGTGCATTGACAGGGCTTTCAATCTATCCATGTAAGACATGGTTTGGAGGTCCTGAATTTTCCTTGTGAGAAACCTTTGTGGTCTCTGCAGCTGCTGCAGGTGTCTGGTGAGGTACATGCAAAAGGGGGCATTGTACTCTATTAGTGGTCTGATTAGGGTCAAGTAGAGAGGAATTATAACATCCTTAGACCTGGATGTGATGCCCTTACTTATGAGATGCACAATGTAGAAGGATTTCCTTACCACTGTGGAAACATGGTGATCAAAGTTTAGATTTATATCCACCTGAGTTCCCAAGTCTCACACCTCTGGGTTTGAGCTTAGGGGGTGCTTTCAATACTGTAGTTAGCAGGGCATTCCTCTTTGCTAAAGGTTATAATAATGCACTTTTTTGAATTTCGTTTTAGTCCATGGTTTGGCACCAGTCGTTTGTCTATGTTAGCACCTTCTGTAATATGTTAACATTGTTAAGGGACTCAATGATTGCACCCAATTTCCAATCAT
This sequence comes from Protopterus annectens, assembly GCF_019279795.1. Taxonomy (NCBI): domain Eukaryota; kingdom Metazoa; phylum Chordata; order Ceratodontiformes; family Protopteridae; genus Protopterus; species Protopterus annectens. Next base: position 248,040,258 of record NC_056733.1, on the reverse strand, counting down.
CAGTGAACCTGCTAAGCCACAGGCCATCTGTTTTAGCCTGGACTTCCAAAAAATAGATTCCAAACAATAATGGGCCCAGTACAGATCCTTCTTGTATGCCACTGGTGACTGGTCTACTGGTGGAGGTGGAGGTGGAGTCCTCGACTTTAACAGTGTGTGTACTGTCTGTGAACAAGTTAGCTACCCATCTAGTAATATAAGGGTTAATCCTCAGCTGGGAGAGTTTCTTGATGATAATTGAGTGGGGAATTGTATCAAAAGGCTGGGTAGATCAAGACAGGCAGTATGTACTGTCTTGCCTTCATCCAGGGCTTTGTTGACATTCTCAAAGAAGTCTACCAGGTTTAACAAGCATGATCTACACTTAATAAAGCCAAATTGGTTTGGGTGAAGAGTTTGAAGGTCACCTATGTCCTTGTGTATAAGATCCATGATGATTCTTTCCATGGCCTTACAAATGAGGCTGGGTAGGCTTATGGGTCTATATTTCCCAGGGTCAGTTGATGGGCCCCCTTTGTGCAAGGGGTTTACCTTTGCTGTTCTCCACTCTGATGGGACATAGCTAGTTCTCAGGCTATGTTTAAAGAATGCACCAAGGAGTTCTGCTAGGTCCTGTTTTAGATTGCTAAGTAAGCAGCCTGCGATGCTGTATGGTCCCACTGAGGCCATGTTTTTGGCCTTGGCGAGCACAGATATGACCTGCTGTCTAGAGATACTAGGGAGGGGATTAATGTCAGGAATGCTTTGGTATACAGCTGGTGGGGACAGGGTGGTGATGTTTGTGCCAAATCTGTCAGCTAGCAGGTTGGCAAATTCCTCAGGTGCAGTATGTGTGGTACCATCCACTACTAGTTCGGCACATAGATGGGCATTCCCTTTTAGATTTCTGACATAACTAAAGAATGCCTTATGGTTATCCTTAGCTAGTGATGCTATTTAAGCTTCATAATTAGCTTTAGAAGACTTTACAAAATATCTGATTTGCTTATTCAAGCTGTAGGGGGATTTTTTTCTCCACTGAGTCAGTTCCCTGTTGCTCATAGACATCAGTTTCTTCCTCTTGTTATATAACCTATTTATACTTGAGGTCTACCAGGGTGACTTGTTTTTTTTTTTTTTTTTGTGAGAACCTGGTACAGCTGAGTCTATACAATTGTTCAGGTGTTCATACAAGGCATTTGTGTCCACTCTGCATAGGAGTCGTAGTTGACTGTATTTGCAGGGGGTTTGAAACTTTTCATACTATCGCTTAGTAGGCTGTAGTTAGCATTGGAAAAATTTATCAGTTTTATTGCTCCTGTGGGGATGACAGGTCCAATCATTACTTTGAACGAGACTGATTTATGGTCTGACCTTACTATGGAGGGCACCACATGGGAGAGGGGGGTACAGTTAGTGAGTACTACATCTAGGACATTTGAACCCCTTGTGGGGGTTCAGACTATCAGTTCCAGGGCATTTGTACTGGCAAAGTCCAAGAACCTCTGGGCGATCATGTCTGTGCTTGTGCATGTTACCCAACTGATGGAAAGATAGTTGAAATCTCTCATGACCATGGTGTTTGGCCATATGGTGAGTGAAACCAGTAGGTCTCGGTATGTGGTATGTTTCTCTTGGCTCATGGTGGGGGACATATAGCTAACAATGATGTGGTAGGGTATTATGCCTATAATTAGTTGGATCTGAAGTAGCTCAAGGGAGGCATACTGTTTAACCAGTCTTGAGGTGTGCTTAGCTTTATTACAGAGGGATACACCTCTGCCTTTTGTTCTTTGACACTCATTCTCATTTTGAGGTCTGAACATGTGGAAGGCATTATAGCCCTGCACAGCTGGGATGCTCTCCACAGCCCTGAACCATGTTTCAGTGACTGCACAGATGTCAGCATCTTCCAGGGAGAGGAGTGCTTCCAGGGAGTGTAGTTTTCTGTTTAGGCTACTAGCATTATAGGTTCATAGGTTGGTACTAGGCTATCGGCCCTAGGGCCTATACAAGCCTAGCCATAACACTTCCCTGTTTATTTCTTCCCACATTATTTACTTCCTGGACCCCTGTCTAGCAGGGCGACTGATGTGATCCCCGGGGTGAATTTCCTTTCTCCCATCCAATCATCAAGGTTCCTTTTGAAGAGGGCCAAAGAGGCACTCTGCATGACATGTATGGGCAGTCTATTCCAGAGTCTGGGGAGTCACTGGGTCAGGAACCTATCCCTCCAGCATGTTTTGTTTATTGTGATGACAAGGTTTAGATCCCTGGAGCGTGTGGCTCTGAGGGATTGGGATTTCTTTAAGTGTAGCATGTCCAACAGCTCTGGGTTTGACATGGCCTTGTATGTTAAGCAGAGATCGCCTCTGAGTAGACGATATGCGACAGAGTATAGCTGGAGTTTTTTTAAGGTGGTCAGCATAGGGCATCTGCTTTAGGAGTGTGATTCTTTTAGTGAGGTATTTCTGCATCCTTTCCATTTGTTGCAGGTGTCTTGAGAGGTACATACCAAATGGGGTGTTATATTCTACAATGGGGCTAATGAGGGATGAGAGCAGTGGGACAATGACCTCCTTTTTTCTGGATGAAAAGCCCTTAGTGATGAGGTGTGCCACATAGAAGGATTTCCTGACTGTTGTGGCGATGTGGTTATCAAAGGTGAGACCACTGTCCACCTGTGTCCCTAAATCTCTTATCACACTTTCGGTGTTTAGTGTACTGCCACCTATGTGGTAATTCATGGGTACATGTTTTTTCCCAAAGGAGATAACTATACATTTTTTGGCATTGAGCTTGAGCCCATGACTCTGGCACCAAGCATCTGTTTCTGTAAGGCCCTTTTGTAGAGTATCCACATCATTTGGAGATTCAATAATGGCTCCCAGTTTGCAGTCATCTGCGAACTTTGTTAGCCAGAGTCCCTTAGTATTGGCCTGTACTTCAGAGAAGTAGATGCCAAACAAGAGTGGTCCCAGGACTGAACCCTGAGGTACTCCACTTGTCACTTGTCTGGAGCTGGATTTGGAGTCTGCTACTTTTACAGTGTGGGTTCTGTCAGTAAGCCAGTTGGCAACCTATCAAGTGATGTAGGGATTAATGCCCAGCTTAGTAAGTTTATCTATGATTCCAGAGTGGGGGATGGTGTCAAAGGCCTTGGCAAGGTCCAGATAGGCTGTGTGGATCGCCTTACGCAGCATAACCTTGAATTTGTCTCGAGTGGAATTTATGTCGGAAATTTGCTTAAAAAAGGCACTATGGGGGAGGGGAAGGGCCTTTGCCAGTATCCAAAAGCCTAGAGGAGACAGGCACAGACCATCTTTGGAGAAGCAGTGTGGTCTGTCGAACATGTCCCCCCAGGCTGAAAGATACTGGATTCCCCCTAGACTGAAACCAGAAGTTAAGCCAATTATTGAAGTCTATTATTTTTGTCTACATTGTGGCATCATTCTGGGTGAAGGTCGAATGCTACTTAGGGCTAGGGTCATACCTGCCTGGGACACATATTCTGAGAGTTCAGTCATGTCTCTCTTCATATAGTCCAGAGAAGTATGTCTCAAGTCATTCACCCCAGCATGGACTTTGACAAAGTCATAATGGTACTTCTTGTTGAGTGACTTAAGTGCATGTGTGATTTGACGGATTCTGGCACATGACAAGCAGCTGACCATGACCTTGTCCAGCCTGGTGAGGGGGACATCTGTGTGTTTCACTATTGAGTCACCAATGACCATAGCATTTGGTTATGAAGTATTTTGCCCTATGGGCTTATTTGCTGAGACACTGTTATGTGTGTCGTCATGTGTAGTGGTTTCTATTCATGTTTCTGTGTGTACAAATGGTTTGTGTTTGTGAGGGCTCTGATCTTTTGGTAGGCTTCTAGTGAGTACCTCTGCGTATGTAGGTTTATGTGTCATGACCTTATCTTGTGTGAGGGGAGAGGTGCGTGTACTGACAACCTGTTTGATGTCCTGTTTGTTGTTATGTGAGAGGACTGATTCTAGTTTTGTGGTATAATTACATGTCTCACATACTGCATTTGTTTGCTTTAAGTGGTTCTCAGTATACATGAGGCAGTTACTATATTGCATCAGGATGCCCATATCAATTAGGCTGGCAGGAGAAATGGTGGGAAACTGATTTCATTATAGCAGGTTAATATTGTAAGTAACTATTAGGAAGTGGGCAAGTTAGATCAGTTTTTGCTCTATGATTAACAAGAGGACTTATTCTCTTGAAGGTTAGGGGTTAAAAACTGTGGCAGCACTACTCAGTGCACAGCTGAGTTGCCCACAGTGCAGCAGAGAAGCTTGGGCCAGTTTTATTCACAGATGTCTTGCAGAAAAATTTGTTTCCAGGTGTTTGCTAACCTCAGTTTTGTTGTGCATAGATAAGTTCAAATGCACGGCTTAAATATAGGTGAAATTAAACACCTCTAAGCTAATTTGCCAATAGGAAATCACACAATAACCCTTCCTCCAGCAATCTGCAGCTCAGACAAGGCTGGATGCACACTCTTCTGCCACAAGGGTGCAGGGGAGCCTTTCTTAATGTAAGATGGCTGGATTAGTGCTCAAGTGTATCACTACAGGCTAGATTCAACAGGTCTGAATCTACTTTGTGCTATCTAAGTAACAGTACAGTGCAAAATAAGTGCAGAGAATGAAGCAGTCACAAACAGTAAAACACTAAAAAGACAGACAATAATGCTGAAATTCAATTAAATACAGTTGAAAAGTGCAGATTAAACTCAACATGTACTTATTTTCTTGCTTTTTGCTTTGGATGTCTTGGATTCAAGCAGAAACACTCCAGACTTCTGGCAAAGGACTCCAAATATAACGTAGCTCTGGTTAATTGAGCATAAACAGTGCAAATGTGAGGCTTAAATATAGGTGACATTAAACACTTCAAAGCTAATGTACCAATAGGAAATCAGACTGGTGTATTTATGATATTTCCTGCTTCTGTACCTTCTTTAATTTACTGGTGCCTTTCTGGTGAGGGAGAGAGGTGCCAGAGATCAGTAGAAGCCCTGGAGGAAAGCAGTGGTAACATCAATGAGACTGACTGCCAGGACCTGCCAGATCACAACGGCTAGAATGATTTCTAAACTATGGTTACTTCATATCAAACTAATTAACGTAACATGAAAGTAATATTCAGAATGGGAGAAATATGAAACAAAAGGATATACAGCGTCTCAACACCCAGTCTGTATCACCAGTAAATTATTAGGACCTCAGTGAGGTAATATCTATATGTACAGAACAGCATCCAACAAACACATATACAAGATAGAATACAAGGCTGTCATGGAACCATATGCAGCATGATTTTGTATTGGTATTATTATTATTATTATTATTATTATTATTATTATTATTATTATTATTATTAATACTACTACTATGCTGAAGGTCCTTTGTTATTTGACAAAATCGGGTTGTCTACAGACATGTAATATTAATTTTATTATGCCTACATCACACACCTTATTGTATTGCATCATTTTTTTAAGAATAATATAAAACAAAAAAGGGTTAGGAATACATTTATACAATAAATAATACACAAAATAAAGTCAAGTTGCTTTCTCTTATTTTTATTTCAGTATGCTCAGGTAAGTAACAACACTGTTCAATCTCAGTCTCCATACAGGTATTGTACCAAGCGAATGGAGAGCAGCTACAGTCATTCCCTTGCATAAGGAAGACCCTTCCACAGTCCCAAGCAATTACAAACCCATAAGTCTGACTAGCCTCATATACAAAGCCATGGAAAAACTTATGGAATTAATTGATCAGGACATAGAGAACCTCCAAACAGTGGACCCATCTCAGTTTGGATTTGTCAAGAGCACATCATGCTTACTCAGCCTGGTGGACTTTTTGAAAAGGTCATCAACGTAACGGATGAAGGCAAAATGATACACACCACATACCTTGACCTGGTCAAAGCCTTTGACACAATTTCCAACTCAGACATAGCAGAAAAGGCTAAATAAACTGAAAATAAACCCCTATGTCATTCGCTGGATTGCCAACTGGCTCACAGAAATCACCTCCACAAACAGACCAGTCACCAGTGCAGTCTCCCACAGTTCTGTGCTGGGACCTCTCCTGTTTGGCATCTATGTAAAAGGTAATACCAAAATGCTCTGGCTGACTAATTCTGCAGATGACTGCAAGCTAGAGCAGTCATTGAATCCCAAAATGACTTAGCCATCCTGCATGCAGGTTTGTCTCAAATAAATAACTGGTGTCAAAATCATGGATTGAAACTAAATGCCATAAAATGCCATATTATATCCTTTGGGAAGTCATCTACCCCAGGAAACTACTACATTGACAATTGCCCTTAATAGTTCACCCAGTTGTTTGGGATTTGGGAACGTATGTGTACAATGACCTAACTTTTGACCAATATGTGTCTGTTGTAAGAAGGTCCTTCTATACTGCACAGCTTATAAAGCTCAAGGGATTATGTCTACATCTACGGATGTTATTGTCCCCATTTACTTTGCCCTCAGTAGGCCAGTCTTGAATATAATGCCCCTTTAGCATGTATCTGTACAGACACATGCAATAACTGGAATGACTACAGAGATACATTGCTAAAAGTATACAAGGCCTAAACAACATGTCCTACACGGACTGACCCAAAGCCTTGTCACTATACTCAGTATCTTACAGACTGCTAAGAGGTGACCTATGTCTGGCATATAAGGCATCCTCTGACCCATTACTTATGGATTTACTGCACATCAGTAAGTCAAATGGCATCAGAAATACTCAGTTTAGGAATCTAAAACTCTTCTACAACACCAAAGGAGCAGTTTAGAGGGAGAATTATATCTCACAGGTGATATCACTGCTGTAGAACAGACTTCCTATCCACATAAAACAAAGTTCATCCCTGTTCATTTTCAAGCACAACTTAGATCTATGGATGAGAAACAGAAAATTTACCCCATAACTGCCCCCTGTACTACTAGTGGACAGAGGCTACTCCTAATTACTTTATCCCATGTATGGATCCCTTCAAATTATCTATGGTGTGATCCCAGGTATTCTCATTATGGGTAATATATAATTATCGACCATGGGATGAAAAAGGCCAATATATAACCAAATGGGATAGGTTACTTCAAGTACAAAAAGGGAAGCTGGCTAGGCTTAAAATGGTCTGCAAGGGCAGCTAGCCTAGTACTTTCCTATGAACATATAGAATGGTACCTGTTTCTTTAACTGCTGGGAAGACCGTGCTACTGCATGTTGCTCGGGACTATGGCATTGTTTCCTTTTTTAACTATAGTAGCTCTATTCTACATATTGTTCAAAACTTGCAATGATTGGGTCTGAACAATATTTTTGTTTAACTTGCCCCCAGCAATAAATTACATGAGCAAGGCAAATGGAGTTTTTTAAGTTATAATAATCATTATGTATTTATTTATCTATTAATTTATGTATGTATGTATGTATATATGCATGTATGTATACATGTATATTTCTAAACTGAGTGAATGGGATAGTATCAGACCATTTTCAGCCACTATCCAGGCTATAAGGTAAGTGTTAAAACAATAACACAGGGTTACTTTTTGGGTTGGTAAGGATGTGGCAATATGATTTACAGTATTTATCTGATAGGAAGATTATGTTCATTCTTTTTTCTGTCTCTGTTGTTGGTTATTGCAGGTAATAGAGCACTGATAAATTAGGTTTAGGTCATGGATCTGTCATCCATCTGCATAGCACCTGCCTGTCAGACAGTCCATAGTCATGAATCCAGTTCAAAGCACTCTGCTGTTCTTTTTGTATGGATTAATACTGTGGTACCATATACAAATTAAGCAAGTGCAATTGGTTAGCATGTGGAATATAAATCTTTCTTCTGATACAGTATGTTTGCAAATTCTGACACCTTTATGGACTTCTGATTTATTACAGAGGTTGTTGCTGCTTAAGAAGGCATATGTTTGGAGTTGCATTCCTTTTGGTGAGGCTACACCAGAACCTGATTTATTTTCAGCTTTATGATTGTTCAGGATACCCTGGTAGTATAAGATGCAAATGCAGCTTGTTAAACAGAAAAGGTTCATTTTCAGAAGTGCAAGACCTAAACCTGCTAGTCCAGGCACTTTGAGAATTAAACTATAATTCTGACCAAAACGTTTGAATTTGAAACCTCACTGTTAAATTTTATGGTGTTTTTCCAGGGGGGAGAGTATTGCCCTTCTCTGCCCCCAGACATAGAAGGCTGTACCCATACACCCCTATTTCTTACCTATACTAACTCTGAGACCACAGTGCCTCAGAGAAGGGGAAGCATCTTGAGATACTGAACTGTTGTAGCTAGTATTTATTCCTAGTAATAATGATTCATATTTTGCTATTGTAAGGATTGCAGTTATAGGCATTCAATGGACGCTATTGCCAGAATGGGTAGAGAAGCTGGCTTCACTGTGTTGACTACTACTGACCATTGTTGTCGCTTTCTGCCTTCAAGATGTTTTGCACTGTACTCTGTCTTGGTATTCTGCTTGACAGCCCTTCTTAAATATGTCCCCCAGGGAGACACATTCCAGGATACTTTTGCTGGCTAGTGGCTATGGTTCCACATATGGTAGTGTGCAACCTTCTTGTACACTGTATTCCTACTGTAACTCGGCAACATGTGCATCACTGTAGTGCATAAGTATTGTTTGCTTCTGGAACTATCTTGCTGCTATAGTACATGTCAAAGTGGTCCAACTGTTTCTGCATTTAATCTTGCCATTACAGTCCATAACACTGTGCTCAGATTGTTTGTTCTTTAATTGTGCTGTTACAGTACATGTCACAGTGGCCAAACAGTTTCTGCTTTTAACCACATTGTTACAGTACATGTCACAGGTGGTCAGACTGAGTCTATTTTTAACCTTGTTGTTCTAGTATGTACAGTGGCCCACCTTCTTCCCCTTTTAACCTGTCTGTTACAGTATGTCACAATATTATTAACGTTGTCTGCTTTTAATCTTGCCCTTCTAGTCCATGACAAAGTGAGCAGATTGTTTCTGCTTTTACTCTTGCTGTTGCAGTATGCATCACAGTTGTCTGACTGTTTCTGTTCTTACTTTTCAATGCAACAGCAATAATAATGATAGAAAGGTATTAGTGGCTGTTACAGCACCTAGTGACTGCTGGTAATATAGCTGTAACTGTCTTTTGGTGACTGTTGATTGCTGTAAGTAAGAGACATACTTCATAGCTTCACACTGATGATCATGATTCATGCTGAGTCACGAACAATTAATAATACTGACCACTCTGATTTGCTCTATGAGTTTACACTGGTACACGGCAGAGTTTGTGGATGGCCACCTCCCTGACAAGCAGCAGTGTTTGTTCCTCCTGGCTTGAAGGGGAGAGCTGACTGTGCTTTGATTCCTGACTAGGCTCTGAATGTTGAATACTGTACAGATAAAGCTATATATTGATGCTGACTTGAAGGGTATCTGGAGAGCCTTCTATATGCTATTACTTTATAGCTTAGTACTGTTGATACAGTATTTACTGTGCCTATGCTACAGTTTCACTGTTCTTAACATGTGGTACATTGAAAACCTCCAACAGTATTTCCCCTTTCTCTGCCATCCTAAGAGCAGATACTGACATTTTCTGTAATGCTCCATACAACCTGTGAAAATATTTTTCTGATGTTTCCAGTTTCAGCCATTAACCATTCTCCCTGCTCGTCTTCTTGGTCACTAATTTGTTCTTTGTGTCTCATTTTAGTGTCTCTTCCTGTTGAGTCAGTCAGTATTGCTTTCATCTTCCAAAGTATTACCATCCATTTTCCCATTTAGTTTCTGGTGATCTTTTGCATATCACAAATGATTACCATCTGTGGAGATCATGGTACATTGAGGATCAGGAAATTTAATTTGGGGGGAGTGTGGGGGTGCAGCCCCTCACATGGGGTGCAGGGGGGCTTACCCCCTGCAGAACTGCTAAGACAGATTTAGTGTAGCCTGTGTTTAAATGCAGTAGGGTTCCTTTAAATGAAGACCGAACTTCTGGTAAATTGGATAGTTCGATGTTCTGGGTTTCGATAATGTAAGGTTTCAGTTAACTGGGGTTTTGCTATTCTGGTCTTGATCTTTTGTAATTCCATAATATGGGTCTTCGACATTCTGAAGTAGATGTGTGTGTGTGTGTGTGTGTGTGTGTGTGTGTGTGTGTGTGTGTGTGTGTGTGTGTGTGTGTGTGTATGTGTATATATATATATATATATATATATATATATATATATATGGGTCTACTGTATATATTCGAAAACTCACTTTGAATATAAACAGTAGACCCGCGGTTACACGAAAGTGCACTTCAGCGAAAGTGCACTTCCATGAACATTGGTTCAATGAACCGATAAAGAACATAGTAACATTGTTTTTGCAGGGGGGCAAGCCCCCCTGCACCCTTCATGTGGGGGTTGTGCCCCCACACCCCCCTACTTAAATATACCAACTCCAAGATTGCACTACAGTGGGGAAACACATAAATTCCCTTTCCCCACTGCAGTGTGCTTCGGCACCTGTGTTCCTTAATGGTTCGTTAAACCGTTCTTTGCGGAAGTGTACTTTCACGTAACCGAGAATCCACTGTTAGCTTTCGAACAAGTGGATTTTCGGTCTTTTTCAGTAGACCCATATATATATATATATATATATATATATATATATATATATATATATATATGTAGAAAATGTATGTAAAGATGTGTTCGGTGAAGTCCTGATAAATCAAGACTTCTCTACTTCCCTACTGTTGATATAAATTAGATAAGATAGTGTGTGGGGCAAAACAGTCGAATCATGCTTGCAACAACAGAGGAGAAAGGGAGAACTCTATATAGCTAAGAGCATTTAACTATGATAAAGACTTGTCTCTCTCTCTCTCTCTCTCTCTTTGTATATACTATATATGTATATATGCACATATATACTAAAGTGCCCCTAAGAAACTGTGTTGTTAGTCTGTCCAGGAGGAGGAAGGATACCAGAAGAAATGACCAAATGGAAGATGTCATGCCTCCTGTGGGTAAAAAGGAGGGTCAGAATCAGAGGAGATGTCACAGAATAAATTCTCCGAAATGCAGTGATGACAGCTTGCTGAATTTCTGTAACACACAAAAAAATGGCAACAACGGTTATAAAGAATACAACAGTTGTGGGGATTTTTTGCTGTTTTTATTGTATTTATTATATTCAGAATTAAAGAGACAGAACCAGTGATAGAGAAACAGGCAGAGGTATGAAAGCAGACTAAAAGGCAATATAAGTTGGGAAGCTTAGAGGGAAATGCTGGGGCCTAATGAAGAATTATTTGAAGGGCTGGTAGTCTACAGTGATACAGAATGGACTGTGAATATAAATAAGATGGCTGTAGTCTTTAAACTACATCATAGTTTTGTTTTGAAAAGTATGTCTTGTGAATTCTTCTGGAGAAGACCTTTATTTCAAAGTAAGAAAAAGTTATTAAAAATTAAAAGATTGAGGCTTGGTATAATTGTTAAGGTGTTTGATTCTCACCTTTGGGAAGAAAATTGGTTAGGCTTAGAATGGCCTATTAAGAAAGCTAGCCCAGTAATTAGCTATGAATTTATGAAACTATGAATATAGTCTTGAGTCTGCTGTGTTTTCTTGATAAAGCAAATCAAGCAATTTTAAAGGATGGTGAATAAATGAAATGCATAGTGATTGAACTAATGGTTTCCCAAAATGTTTTATCTGGTGAAGAATGTGTGCAAAATTTGTTAACTACAATGATGATGTATGGAAAATGTTTCTGAGATACTTTGAATCTGAGAAAAGAGACTTTTGTAATATGTATTAAAATGGAAATAAGAGAGTAACCCTCCCATAGACATGGTGTTGAATGAAGTCCAATCTGACTACTAGCTCAATGGAGTAGTCTGAAGAAGTGTAGAAAATGGTGTTTACAAGTTATTGGATTTTCCGTGTTTGAATTATGTTCAGTAAACTCAAAGTTAAATGCAGGTTTTGATTGCATCTTTGCCATGCAAAAAGAAGACAGCCAGAAATAAAAGTTGGATTATAGAAATGAAGTAAGCAAAATAATTATTAAACTAAGATTAAAAGAATTCCATGAGAAACAAATATTAAATGACAAGCACTGCTGAATGTTTTAACATGGCGTTATGAAAGCTGATTAAAGTTTGCTTACCAAATTTGGGCATAGTGGTTGTACTAAGCTGCTGAAATTTATTTATTCATTTATATATTTTTATTTTACATTTGTTTACTGGGAAAGTCTGACTGGGTAGGCATCCATTTGCAGAGGAGACCCAGGGAGAAAAGCTCCACATATAGAGAAATGCTAATAGTGCGATAGCCATAACATGGTATGATTACATTTTTTTTATACATTGAATTCTACAATGATAATTTACAAGACAAGGTAACAAAGTTTGACAATAGAACAGTACAGATAGAAAAACACTTATAAACCATAAGTACAATATTAAAACAATACCAATAGTCATTTTTAGTGTTTTTTTTTAAGTAAGGATGAAAGGAAAGCATTTTTTGTGATTAGTAGTAGGAATTGATTATTGGTGGGGTGTTAGCAGTTTTTGAAAGGTTAGAGAACCATAAGTAGTGCAATAGAGTGGCTAGTCTGATGTGTTGTTTTAAAACACTGGGTCGAGGGATAGTATTATATATCTTGTAATGTTAACCTGGGGTATTACATGAGCAAAGCCATGAGTCTGATAGGTGATTTTTAAGTAGTTTTTTAAAATGAGTAGTGTTTGTTGTGGATCTGATAGAGTCTGGAAGAGCATTCCAGATGTTTGCTGCATGACTGGAGTAAAATGTTTCTCCTGCAGTATTTGTAGCCCTGGTTACTTTTAGCAAGGACTTGTTGGTGGAGCATAGTGTACGGTTGTTGGAATATGGTACTATTATGTTATGGATAGATGGTGTTTTTTCAGGTTGTTGAAGTATTTTATGTGTCATTGTCAGTTGATTATAGGGCATTGTTGTTGTTGTTGTCTTTCGGCTTTTCCCGGTTAGGGGTCGCCACAGCGGAACTCCGGTCCGCTAATGATTGGCAGTAGTTTTTGACAAATGCCGAGGTGCCAGCTCGATGTTCAACCTTCAACGAAGGCACACCCATTTACGCATGTCTTTCGAACGCCCACCCAACCACGAGGAGGGCATGCGGACTCCACACAGAAGGCACTCCCCGCACTCCAGCCGAGAATCGAATGGGAGAACCTCTTGCTGTGAGGCAACAATGCCACTGCTGCACCTATAGGGCATTATCTGAGGTAATTCTAACCAGGAGAGTTGTTTTAGAGCTAGGCAATATGCGGCGAGTCTGGCAAACTTTGCAATCTTGTTATAGCATACTTCAAGTTTTTCAAGGTCTGATTTCTTGAGGTTAATATGTAGCAGAGAGGCATAAAGGAGTGTAGATAGGAGGTGGGTTCTGGCAATAGCTATCCTAGTACTATTGGTTAAGAATTTTTTGTTCCTGTATAGAGTACCAAATTTTTTATGAACTTTCTTGACTGTGATATGTGTCGGTCAAATCTAATGTTGTTATCAACAACTACTCCTAAAAGTTTTGTTTGGGATTCTGGTAAAATAATTGTGTTATCTATGGCTGTGATGGAAAATGTGTGTGTGGGGGGTGTGATGCTCCAGTTGAAGATCATAAGCTTGGTTTTGCTGGGGTTTAGAATGAGCTGAGAGGTTGAGAGCCATGATTCAATTGCAGTGAAGGATTTTTGTGTAATATCTTGGAGCTGTTGTAGGGTAAGGGCAGTGCATGTGAGTGTAGAGTCATCTGCATATTGAATGATAGAGGCTAGGGACATGTCTGAGCTAAGATTGTTGGTAAATATACTGAAAAACAAGGGGCCGAGTATGGGTCCTTGTGGGACTCCTAATGAGAAAGGGAGGAGGGGGAGAGGACTTGTGACCATTTCACAGCTTGTTGGCATCCTGTTAGGTAGTTTTGGAACTAGGTGATAGCAGAGGGGCTGAGATTTAGGTTATTGAGAGCTGTAAGTAGTTTGAAATGGAATATTGAAAGCCATGATTCAATTGCAGTGAAGGGTTTTTGTGTAATGTCTTGAAGCTGTTGTAGGGTAAGGACAGCGCATATGAGTGTAGAGTCATCTGCATATTGGATCATAGAGGCTAGGGCACAGGGAACTGCCCTTTAATCATGCCACCCCTCCTGGCATGATTAAAGGGCAGTTCCCTGTGCTTTCTCCTATTAACCTGGTGCACTTGGGCAGTCTGAGGCAGTGTAGCAACTGCCTCATGTACACAGACATCTCTCTCCTCTTACCTCCCAACACTCAGACTTGTGAGAGATGCACTTATATCACCAGATTGGAAGCTACGCACTTTCCAGCCAAGACTGGACTAGCTACTCAAGAGGAGAAGGTCAACACCTGTACCACACCACATGGAACATATAGCCCTCCAGAACACCCACCATCACATCTCTCACATAAAAAAAAACAGACCAGACACCCACCTTCATGAAGGCTCTCAGTAGAAATTTACCCAAACAGCAGAGACCTCCAAGACAGAAATGCACTCGACCACCACAACACAGCACAAACCACAGGACACATAGCTCACCAACACAGTGTGCCCCTCAACCTAAGCCCCTAAGGCTAAACACCTTGCCCAATACACTAATCATAGGTGACTCAATAGTGAGGTACACAGATGTCCTACTCACTAGGTTGAATAAGGAGAAGGTAACAGTCAGCTGTCTGTCAGGTGCCAGAATCCAACACATAACACATGCACTCAGGTCACTCCACAACAAGTACAAGTATGACTCTGTCATTGTCCATGTGGGTGTGAATGACCTGAGACACACCTTCCCGGACTACATGAAAAGAGACATGGTGGAGCTCTTGGATTATGTGACCCAGGCAGGTATGACCCTAGCCCTGAGCAGTATCCTACAGTCACCCAGAATGATACCGCAGTACAAACAAAAAATGATTGACTTCAACAATTGGCTAAGTTCATTCTAAGGGGATCCAGTATCTGTCTGTTTGGGACGACATGATTGACAGACCTTGATGCTTTGTCAGAGATGGCCTGCATCTGTCACTCTAAGCTCTTGCCAACCCTATAGTGCCTTTTTTAGGTGGTGTTCCAAAGACCAAATTACCACCATAACAGCTATAAATAAATACAATCTGAGGGTCATGCTGCTCAACGCTAGAAGTCTAAATCTCAAGATGCACTCACTCAAAGCACTCCTCAAAATGGAGACCATCGACATTTGTGCTGTAACAGAGACCTGGTTTAAAGCATCAGAAAGCACCCCAGTGCTACCAGGCTATAACTCATTCCACACCTTTCGGCCCAAAAACATGGACCATAGCTCCAAAGGCGGTGGTGTCTCCATATTCATAAAGGATATGCACACCTCCAGACTAGTAGCCCAGCATAACGCATCTGAGATACTTCGGGTACAACTAACATTGGATAAGATGGCAATCCAGGTCATAGCCTGCTATTGGTCCCCAACCATGTCCCTAGACTCTCACTCCACATTCCTAAGCACCCTGGAATCTATCACGGTCCAACCCAACACTCTCATACTAGGAGACTTCAACTACTACTCAAGCACCAATACAATGGCCCAATTCTTCCTGGAATTCATCAATTCCAATGCCCTGGACCAGCTCATTCTGACCCTCACTAGAGGAAGCAACGTCCTTGACATGATTATTACTAACATGGGCAACTGTTGCTCTACACCAGTAGTCAATCCCTCCCTGGTCATATCTGACCATAAACTAATCACCATGGAAATTCACATCTCAACCCCCCACCCCCGCAAAGGTAGCCACCTTGAAAAACTTCTCCAAAGCTGACTTTGGGCACCTAAAAACAGAGGTGGCTAACTTCAAGGTACCCATGCCAATGGAAAATAGCTGCATGACTGCCGAATCATGCACCAATGCACTGTAAGAGCATGTGCATAAATGCATGGAACTAGCCATACCCAACAGAACCAAGATGCTCTCCTTCAAAAAAAAGGAAGCCAGTTTGGTGGTCCCCTGCCATTAATAAACTATACAACAGAAGGAAGAAACTGTTGCAGAAAAAGGTGAAGTCCCAAGACTGGAAAAACTCCCTTATTAGTCTCAACAAAAAGTTGAGATCCCTCATCAAATCCTCCAAAGCCAGCTATGAAGGCAGAATTGCAGCAGACACTAAAAACAATCACAAAGCCTTCTATAGTTATATCAAGAACCTCCACGGCAATACCCAGATTTGCTCTGAGTTACTGTACAATGGTACCTCATATACTGAGCCAACAGATATTTCTAACATGCTGGCTGACAGATTCTGTGCCAACTTTACCCCTCTCTCTCCCCCTAAAGGACCAATCACAATACTGGAAGAATGCAGGCACCCAGCATTATTGCAACACAGGTTACAACTGCATTGTCCAAAGCCAAGAATACAGCTTCCATGGGACCTGATAATATCCCTGGCTGTGTTCTACATGAACTACAAAGTGAACTGGCACCACATCTGTGTGCCTTGTTTAGTCACAGCCTCACCTCAGGCTTTGTCCCTACTGAATGGCGCACTACTACAGTCATCCCTCTCCATAAAGGGGGAGCAACTACAGACCCTTGGAATTATTGCCCCATTAGCTTGGTGAGTCTGATATGTAAAGCTTTGGAGCACATCATCATGGGCCTGATTAACAAAGATATAGGAAATCTCCAAACTCTAAACCCCACAGAATTTAGCTTTGTGAAAGGGAGATCATGCCTGCTCAACTTGGTTGACTTTTTTGAGTCAGTCACCAGGGCTGTGGATAAAGGTAAGGCAGTGCAAACAGCCTACCTCAATCTGGCCAAGGCTTTTGATACCATTCCTTACTCGGGAATGCAAGCCCTATATATTACTAGGTGGGTTGCAAATTGGCTCACAGATAGAACACACAGTGTGAAAGTAGTAGACTCCAAGTCAGACTGCCAACCAGTCACGAATGGAGTCTTACAGGGATCGGTCCTGGGTCCTCTCCTGTTTGGCATCTACTTCTCAGAAGTCCAGGCCAAGACAAAGGGACTCTGGCTGACCAAGTTCACAGATGACTGTAAGCTGGGAGCCATTATTAACTCCCCAAGTGATGCAGACATCCTACAAAAAGGCCTCACTGAGACCAATGACTGGTGATCGAAACCATGGCCTTAAGCGTAATGCCAAAAAATGTGTCATCATTCCCTTTGGTAAAAACTCAGTTCCCACTAATTGCCATATCGATGAGAGCTCACTGAACACTGAAGGTGTTATAAGACATCTGGGAACACAGGTTGACAGCAACCTCTCCTTCGACCACGACATTGCCACTGTGGTCAGAAAGTCCTTCTATGTGGTACATCTCATTACCAAGGGTTTTGCATCCAGGAAAAAAGAGGTCATCGTCTGTCTCTACTTTTCCCTCATTAGACCAATCATTGAGTATAATACCCCATTTGGCATGTACCTCACTAGACACCTGCAACAGCTGGAGAGGCCACAGAAATACCTCACGAAGAGCATCCTAAGCATTAAACACATGTTGTACACAGACACACTCAAAAGACTTCAGCTATTCTCTGTCTCATATCACCTACTTAGAGGCGATCTTTTCTTGACTTACAAAGCCATGTCTGACCCAGCTCTGTTAGAAATGCTACATCTAAAGAAATCCCAATCCCTCCACACCACACACTCCAGAGACCTCAACCTAATTACCACAATCAACAGAACATGCTGGAGGGGCAGGTTCATAACCCAGAGACTGCCCATGCTCTGGAATAGACTTTCCATACATGTCAAGCAGAGCACCTCACTAGCCCTCTTCAAGAGAAATATTGATGAGCGGATGGGAAATAGAAAGTTCACCCCGGGGACCACTCCAGTGGCTCTACCTGATACACACCTTTGAACCTATGATTGCAATATGTGTCTTTAACTACAACCTGACAGTGGGGAAGCACAAATGGTATACAAGCTAGGGATTTTATAGTATGGTGTTTCTGAATCAGTTTAAAAGTAGTGATACTTATGTATAAACCTAGTAATATTTCTACACTGTGAAGTCTGCACTCTGACTAACAAGGAAAGTCTATTGGGGAAGATTGTGGCATTTAAATGAACTATGCTGGAAAGTAGGATCCTAAGCAAACTGGAGCATTTGCAGTGAAAAAAAAAAGAAAAAAAATGTTGAGTGCAAAGTAATTAGTTAAGTGAAAACCTGGTAATTTCATAGTGTGCAAAGCGGAATCATAACAAGCTGTTGAAGCTAATTCAGGTATGGTATGCTAGAAAAGTGGAAAGTACTGCTTACAGAATCAGGCATTTGCATTTGTAAATTATCATATCCTGTTTAAAACAAATGACAAATAACTGTCAGCTACCACTTTCTGAAAAAAAAAACTGTATTTCTCTTGAAATATACTGTTTGGTAGAAATGGCTGAAAACTCTGTGTACGTGTGTGTGTGTGTGTGTGTGTGTGTGTGTGTGTGTGTGTGTGTGTGTGTATGTGTGTGTGTGCGTGTGCGTGTGCGTGTGTGTGTTTAAAGCAAGCTTGTTGGGATGTAAAAACAAAAGAAAAAATGTATGTAGGAAGCACTCAAAATGGTAGAACTTTATACTGCACTGAACTGTGCTAAGTGAACCTGTTTCTCCTTTATGACCAATAGTAAGAAATCTGTGGTAAAGTGAATGAGAAGCATAAATAAAAAGCAAGCTTGCATAAGTAGTGACCTGTTAATACTGAAGAATTATACCCATAAGAAAATTCCCGCTGTGCACATTCAGAATTGCTTGAGCAATAAAAGTGAGTCCTTGCAGCATCTACAAGGTTTGATTGGAAAAGACAATTCTCTGTTGGCATTACACTAGGGACTTGCTACAAAAAGTATTTGTGTGTGTGTGTGTGTGTGGTGGGGGGGGGGTGCGCATGTGGAAGGATGTGTTAAAATTGCTTTACTAAAACTCTGATGACATTTTGTGAAAGTATGTGAAAGAAAATCTAACAGTGGAAAGGCGGTTGATGGTGTACTACAAGAAAGAAATGTGTTATATTTGCTTGTACTGAAAAATAAGAGGCAAAAGAGGTAATAAGCAAATAATGTATGTGGTGTTATCATGGAATGTGTGCAGATGTTAAACTCTGCTGACAAACAATGACAAGGGTTCGCAAAGAAAGGGGCTGTGACCAGCTAAGTCTGGTCATATACAGTGTTGTGATGTTGCAGAATGGGAGCACTTGGCTTTATAATATGTCTTCTAGGCAACAGCAAATGGCTGATTTGTATTCCAGTGTTGCAATTATGCAAAGCAAAATCTTATTTAAAAATTATGATCTTGGCCTTAAGGATTTTGAGAGAGCTGGAATAAATGACCCTGCAGAACTGAACTTGGTTTTAAAACTAGAGAGCATTGTTAAGAAACTAAAACTCATGGGAAAGCAATGGACATACTTTCAGGAATCTGCATATGCAAAAAGGGCTAACCAAGAACAAAGGAAAATAAATGAAGCTTTGTCCCAGCATTGTATATTTGTGCAAGATAAGGTTAGGAAATTAACTGTGAATGTACAAAGGCTAAGACAGCCAGGTGGTGCTGTCTCTAACCAGTGTTGGAATAGATAGTTTCTGAAAATGAAAATACAATGACAAGAGTTTTGAAATGTTGTTGACTGACCTTCACTAGCAAAAAAATTTAAAATAAAACAATTAACAAAATAATTTGTCAAAAGACTGTCTGAACTTTATGAAAACGTCAGAGCAGTGAGTAACCCTGAAAGTACTAAGGCAAGCAGCATAATAAGTAAATTAGAAAAGGGAAAAACACTTTGAACTTGAATTGGAAAGATAAAAAAGAAAATTTCAAACCCAAACTGACATTGTGTGCCTACAATAGTTAGAAGAAGGAATTATGGCAAGAGCTACAAACAGTTAACAGCATTTTGTTTGATCTAAAAGTAAAGTACTGGATTGTGAAAGCTGGGAGTGAAGTACTAAAGACACAGCTCCAAGATATTCAGAACAAAGTCAAGAATCGTACACAGATGTGTTTACAATCATAAAGTAACCCAACTGATGTAACAAAAATAAATCTGAAAATTTAAATTTAGGTAAACTGTTGGCACGAACCAGTGAAGATCTCATAAATCCTATATGTAAAAAAATAAAGAGATGCAATAAAGTTGGCTTAAATGTACTAAATCAACACATCCAGGACCAGGAAGAATAATGCAAAAATAATGAACATCTTGTTGATATTCTATAGGAAGAAAAGAGAAAGCAGCACTGTAAGAAGTTCTAACAGTATAATGATATTATCAAGCTAACCACTAAACTCTGGAGGCTGAAAATAAAATCCAAAGAAAATCTTTGGATGAAGCAAATAGTAAATTCAAACAAAAGCTTTCCAGACTTTTTGTTTATTATGCTAAGCCGATAAAAGACGGTCATACTGTTGTAAAAATTGCATAGGGACAATATTCCCTCAAAGATAAGAAACACTCACAGTAACCTTCTGAAGCTGAGAGAAGTGACTAATCTGGTGAACAGCAAAGACATTCAAACAACTGTACAGAACTGTTCTGAAGACCAGAATAGTGCGCCTGGTATAATCACAGAGCAAACAGTTATAAGACCCTAAAGCTACATCAACAAAGCTAAATCAAACAGGAATTGTACAGAAATGCCTCAGACATGCTTAATGTTGAATCTAGTCCAGTCACAGAGTCAAAATCAACAGACTCACCAAATCATGAAGTAAGTTGACTTCAAACCATCCAAAGTACGAATCAACTAGTACCAGGTAATATTGACCATTCCATTCGAAAATGTCTACTGCTACTGTTGACCATGGTAAATCAGGGATTGGGTGTAGGTGAAGATGTTCTATTTGTTGATGTGGTTTGTTACTGTTGCAAAATGAACATGAAAATGTCTCTCTTTCAATATCTTTAGACATTCAGGGTGAGAACAAAATGTCTCTTGCCATATTTTTAGTTGATTCAGTGCTTGGGTGGCCTCTGTACAGAATTTGTATATAGTCCTTTTGCAATGCTTTAGGAACTACTACTTTTTGGTCTTTCATAATTATGCCATCTTCCACTATGAGCTCATCTCTGAAAGAGAAATACTGTGGAATTTCAAGTGGCAGACACATTTGACATGTTGGCCAGCCTTGGTTGATTATATTACTCAATTTTGAAGAATTGAGGCTATAGCAGTGTGATTTTTTTTAGCTCATCAAGCTGTGATGATGAAATGTGCTTGACTTCTATGACTTCAAATTCAACTGTCTCATTTTCATGTTGTTCTGTTGTCCTTCTGGGTGTGTGGGACAAGGAATCAGGAAAATGCACGTGCTTATCTTTTGTGTAGAAAATGGTAAAGCTGCATTTTTGTAGTTTTACCATCATGCATTGCAATCTTGCTAGGGCTGTATGTATCAGCTTGTTCAAAATTGTTACCAATGGCTGGTGATCTGTCTCAATCTGGACTGACCTTCGGTATATATATAGTCTCTGTATTTGGAGCATGCAAACACAACAGCAAGAAGTTTTTTTTTCAATTTGTGCATAGTGCATCTCTGTTTGAATCAGGGTACAGGATGCATATGTAATTGGAATGCCCTCCTGAAGACATGCTGCACCAAGTCCATACTGAGAAGCATTATAAGTGAGTGTCACAGGCTTATGGACATCATAGTATCTCAGTGTGGGTGGCCTGGCAATTCTCTTTTTTAAAGTGTCAAATGCCTCTTAGTGCTATTCAAGACAAGACCATTTTATATCTTTATGTGTTAACTCATGCAGTGGTGCAGAAAGCTCACTAAGGTTTGGAATTAATTTTCCCAAATAATTAATCATACCCAGGAAATGCTGTAAAGATGTAACATTGAACTAGCATTTCACTGATTGCTATTATCTTTGATGGATCTAGCCATAGCCCTGAACTTGTCAACATGTGACCAATGTAGTTGACTTACATCAGTTTGAAATTACATTTTAGAGGATTTAGCTTAAAGTTAACCTCACGCGCATGGTCTAGAACTTTCCTGAGATTTCTGTTATATTCATTTTCTCCATTGCCTCCAACAATAATGTCATCCAAAATAATGGCATAGGGATATCGAGTAAATATCTGTTCCATGGCATGTTGGAATACTTCACTAGCGGAACTGATTCCAAATGCCATTCTCAAAACCCTGAATCTCCCAGATGGTGTGCTGAATGTTGTTAATAAAGAGGATCTGTGATGCAGTGAGATTTGCCAAAAGGAGTTCTTGGTATCTAAAACTGAGAAAACAGTCAAATTTGGCATTAGTGCTACTACCTCCTTGACTGGGATGATGAGGATGTTTAAGGGCCTTCTTTAAGTCTTTAGGATCAATGCATATCCAAATGTCATCTGTGTTTTTCTTGTGGGCTGCTACCATGGATGATACCCATTCAGCAGGCTCTGCCACAGGAGTAAGAACACCTAAATTCACTTTCTGTCTGATTCTGCTTTACTTTACTTTGCATTGGTACCAGGATCTTACGTGCGGTCTGACAGCAGGGTTTATTTCATGATTCAGCTTCATGGAATATGTAATTGGGAGCTTACCAATTTCATCTTTGAAGATGTCGGATATTCTTTAAAGATATGTTGTGAAAAATTATCATTTTCATTTGTATTTAGATGGTGAACTTCTTTATTGAGTGATATCTATCCCATTATTAGGCTGTGTTCTAGGCCTAGTAATGACTGTACATCTCTTCTAACTATATAGAATTGTAAATCCTAACTGTTACTTGCAGAATGGCGAGAAAGGACTACAGCGCCATCTGTCTGAATTTCCTCACCATCGTAAGCAACTAGTTTTGCACTCCTTGTTGAGTCAAGACTCTCTCCAAGTTTTACTTTTGCATAAGCTTTTGCTGACATGACATTACATTTGGATCTGGTGCCTACTTTAAGCTCTACTGGTTTCCCATTTATTTGTATAGTGCAAAATATGTCACTCTTTGGTGACAAGTGGGAATTTACTGTATCAACTGTTTCGCCGACCAAAGAAACACCATCATCATAAAAGGTTTCACCAATGTCATCAGGATCTGCTAAAGTCTCAGTTTGATCCACTGTATTCATTGGATAAATTTTATTATGAGTCTGTGTCGATTTGCAGAACTTTTTGAAATGATTCCAATTTTTGCATTTGTAAATTTGATAGCAACCTGACTTTTGACCACCATGTTGCCTCCGTTGTACTGAAGGCTTTCTACATGGCCCACCTAATAAGTAAGGGTATTTCATCCAGGAACAAGGAGGTCATAACATCTCTGTACTCCTCCCTTATTAGACCCATTATCAAATACAATGCCCCCCTTCGGCATGTACTTTGCCAAGCACATGCAGCAGTTGGAGAGACCACAGAGGTTCCTGACCAGGAAAATCCAGGTTCTCAAACACCTATCCTATACAGATAGGCTAAAAGCCCTGTCCTTCTACTCAGTCTTGTACAGACTGCTCAGAGGTGACCTGTGTTTGACATACAAGGCCATCTCAGACTCAGCCTTGATGTAGTTGCTGCATATCCGTAAGTCAAATTCCACTCACGCAACCCGCATGCAAGGTCTCAACCTGGTCTGTGACATTACTAGAACTTGTTGGCAGGATAGATTTGTGTCCCAATGACCCCCCCCCATCTGTGGAATAGAGTTCAAATCCATGTCAAGCAGACTACCTCACTAGCCCTCTTTAAGAGGAACCTGGATGAATGGATGGGAAACAGAAAATATACCCCTGGGATCCCACCTGTGTTCCTGCTGGACAGGAAAATCAGATGCTGACTTTGTGGGAACATGGGTGAAATTCTTGGCTAGGATTATAAGGGCCTCCAGGCCAATAGCCTAGTATCATCCTATGAACCTATGAACACTGTTGGCCATAGGCTAAGCAGTTTTATTGTTTAGATTTGTGACTGGCCCCACAGTTATGACAATTAACAAAACAATGGCAGGTGGTGAGACATAACTCCTCAAGTTACATTTATAAGGCTGTATTGTCTTAGTTTTTTGTTGCACACTGTCGACATTTGCAGCAGCCGATACAGCAAGCATAATAATGTTTTTCTGTGAGTTCATGTATCTGGCAAATTTCAATAGCTTTGCTCAATGCTAATTCACTATCACATAGTAGAATTGTTTTCACCATATCATTATTAATGCCACATATAAGGCGGTCTTTTATTAAATCAGCTTGTAAATCCCCAAATCTGCATGTCTTTGCTTTATTTCTTAAGTCACTAACATATGCTTCCATAGTTTTACCTAGCTTTTGATTTTTTGTGTTGATTTTATGTCTCTCCATTGTTATATTCATCTGGGGATTACACAGTTCTCAGAATTTATGGTTTAAACATTCCAGATCTTCATGGGTTTCAGCTTGGGAAATGATACTGTATTTTTCTCCCTCTCCTGCATAAACAGCAGGTGCATATGCAAAAACATTCTTGCTTGATAGCCTCTGAACCTGCAAAATTGAGAAGTATAAATGCTTGTGTGTGTATCTTTATCTGAATGTGCAGCCGCTATGAAAATATATTCTTGTGCAAACACATGCCAATTCTGTGTGACATTGCCATCAAACACCAGTGGTTCAGGTCTGCAAAATCCATCTGCCATGCTGTCAATATAAATTTGTTTACCTTTTGCACTTGAGTCTCTCATAACACTTGGACGATATTTAGTTAGCATCCCAGTTCTGACACCATATTGAATGATGTGTGGAACCAGTAAGTGTAAGTTATCAGCGGTTTATTGTACACCCAGCGTGGATCCATCTGCATGCACATCCAAGACCTACATATAACTAAACTTGCTTAATACCACTCCCCCATGTGCTTCCTTAAACTACAGTAGCTGTCAAGGTACAATCACTGTTCTACAAGAGTCAGAGAGAGAGAGAGAGAAAAAGAGAAGGAGACACTGGCTTCCCAGAAAATGACAGAAAAAAACAGGCAGAAAACTAAGAGTGATTAAAAAAAAGTCTGAGATTGTAAGCTGGGGAACAGAAGCCTAGGAGTGTAACTTTGTAACCAGATGAGAGTCATTTAAAGTGCAGATAGCCTACAGTGATAAAGAATGCACTGTGAAGTAAGAAAGAACTGTTTTGTTTTCTTTAAACTATGTGGCTATTTTGTTCCAAAAAGTATGTTTCATGAAGTATTCTTGAGAAATCCTTAATTTCTAATTAAGTGAAAGTTATCATTACTTCACAGACTTGAGCTTGCTGTGTTTTCTTGATAAAGCAAACTGAATATATATTAAAGAGTGGTGAATACATGAAATACATGCTATGCTGTTTGAGCTAATAATCTTCCAACACACACAGCATATAGCTCAACATCAGTAACATCCCCTTTTTTCCCCATGTTATACATGGGGTCAGAGTGTCATATCAACACTGGATTTTAATATATATATATATATATATATATATATATATATGTGTGTGTGTGTGTGTGTGTGTGTGTGTGTATATGTATGTGTGTGTATATATATATATATATATATATATATATATATATATACATATTTCTGGGCATATATATAAAAGGCTACACAATTTTCACAAGTAGCAAGATAAACTATATTGTTGATGTTACAGGTAGCAGATGCTGTAAAACTATACATTTTTTTGGTTAATGAATGTATAAATTAATCATTTGTGTGTATATCATAACATGGGAAAGTCCCTACTTTTCTAATTGGTCTATTTGCATCCATTTTAAAATCCTTGTAGCACAAACGCCTCTTGACTGCTACAGTTCCTGTAGGAAAAGCTTGATGTTATCACCTATAATATTTCTGATTTCTGGTACAAAGGATAGCAAGCCCCAGTTTCTAGAAATAATGGTTTTGACATCATTTGTTTTTCTACTATATGTTGTTAAATACCATAAGTGCCCAGACCTTTGACTAACTCCCTTTTTATATGAACTACAGTTCCTGCTCAGAAAAATAAGGTTTAGCAATATCATACCTTTTATCCAGGATTTCCACTTTCAACTTTTCCAAACAGTCAACATAGTAGCCTCTTTCTTTGAAATCAGTAATCATCTCATTCATTTGCTGTTCACATTTTTCATTATTAGTATTCTTTCTACTAGCATGTAGTAATTGACTTTTCATTCCACTATTAAATATATGTTTAGCATGCATAATCACCCTATGAGTATATTTATTAGCATACACATCTTTTTTATATACAGACATAGTAATACTATTATCATCTCTTTCTATCCTGACATCTAAGTAGTTCATTGCATTCTTAGAGGAATTTGCAACAAATTCTAAGAAGTTAGTACTAGCATTAAGAAAATAATAAATAATAATAACAGTAATCATAATAATAATAATGTTATAAAGGATTATGAAAGGGTTGGCAATCATAACCACTTTATTATATGTTTAAGAGATGGAGGCCAAAACATCCACCTCGAGAGTGAAGCTTGACAGGTAAATCTTCGTATCCATGTCGAGAACACATAATACAAAGTTACAATCACTGACCCACTCATAATTCTTTGTAGTGCATGGAGAGTTATTTCTCCATCTGCTACTAATTAGAGAAAAATGGGGAAAAATGCACAGAGTGTTTTTCTGGCATTCATAGCCGGTAAAGCACTTAGCAAGTCCTGTCAAACAAACTGCAATGCAAGTGATGTATATATACTATATATATATATATATATATATATATATATATATATATATATATATATATATCTATAGATATAGATACACTAGACAATCTCGAAGTACTGAAATGTAGAATTTCAGTACTTCGAGACTGAATAGCCGAAAGTGCAGTTACGCGAAACTGCACTATGTCGAATGCAGAAATGTCGAATCCACTATCGTGGTGTCGCGATCGTGATGTGTGGTGCAGTTTGGTGCAGTTTTCTTCCATATAACCCATTCAACACATAGCTAAAAGTGCAGATTTACAGAGTATCCATATGAAAATGACTACTACAGTAGGAAAATGCTGCATATTGCTTTCCTGTGATCAGTTTTAAACAAGAAAGTTTTTGCACAGCTTGGGTAAAATCTGTTTTAGATGTTTCATATAAATTCTAGTTGTACTTGTGAAATCAATGTAACTGACTTTTTGACATGAGCAAAATGTTGTTATGTTGCTGCCCTGTTATAATCTTGTTTTTTTCTCTGAATTATAAAACAGCTTCATTCATTTGCTGATGCTTCTGACAATGAAAGTAGTGCCATTTTTATAAAGTCATTTTTCTAAATCAATTTTAAAATGTTATATTTGATCTGTCCATTATCATTTTAAAATACTGTATGTTATTTTCCTGTGATCTTAAACGGCAAACCAAGAATGTTTCAGCTTGTCTAAAATAAAATCACTTTCACTTGTTTGTTACCACATCTGATGGTGCTTGTGAAGACAAAGTATTTTATTTTATTTATCATAGGCAAATGCTATATGTTACTTTCCCATTCTTTTTGAAGCATATAGCATCATTTTAAATTGCTTGTGATAGCTTCTGACAGTGTTTGTGAAACCGATGTAATTTTTATCAGAACCAAAATACTGTATGCTGATTTCCATCATTATTTTTACAATAGTCTTTGAGCAATACTACTCCAGTATCGTTTTGAAAGAAGCCAACGAGCTGATAAAGGGAGAGAAATAGTTAACAACTTGTTTTTATTATGCTAAAAATAAACACTTAATTTTTACTTTTTTTGCACGTAGAATCATTTGCTTTGGTACTCTTTTTGTTGGTTTGTCTCTCTTGGTAAATTCCATCTGGTAAATAATGAAGTTTTAATTGCTATTGAGGGTATACTGACCTGCAGTCCATAGATCATTCATTTGGGTAAGTCAGGACTTCTTAGTGTGTCATAAAAAAGAAATGGGTACTTACTTTTGGATACACAAGGTGATGAATGGACTGTCATAAAACATATAAATCGGTAGGAAATAAACAAGAAAGGGAGGAAAGTGTGTCATAAATAAATGATGAGAGGTTGATAAAATGAGGGACATCTGCATGATGTTTAGCTTCATTTGGTAATTTTGATGGGTTAGTGGCCATTTACCAACAGGTCTTATATGTACTGTTGCACTTTCAGGGAAAGGTTATAGATTTTATGTTAAACAGTACAAAAGTCCAGTCTGCATTGGGATTGAAGGTCTGATGAAGTCTGAACTGGGAGATGAAAAATGTGGCGATTCATTAAGCATTTTATTTAATAAATAGTTATTATCAACGGTTGGACACCTGGTGACTGTTTTGCCTCCCTCAGTGCTATTTTACATTTTTTGGGATTTTATGTTAAACAGTACAAAGGTCCAGTCTGCATTGGGACTGAAGGTAACTGGGATTTTATGTTAAACAGTACAAAGGTCCAGTCTGCATTGGGACTGAAGGTAACTGGGATTATATGTTAAACAGTACAAAGGCCCAGTCTGCACTGGGACTGAAAGTAACTGGGATTTTATGTTAAACAGTACAAAGGCCCAGTCTGCATTGGGACTGAAGGTAACTGGGATTTTATGTTAAACAGTACAAAGGTCCAGTCTGCATTGGGACTGAAGGTAACTGGGATTTTATGTTAAATGGTACAAAGGTCCTGTCTGCAGTGAGATTTATAGCTACCTTCGATTTTATGTTAAAAGGTACAAAGTTAAACATGTTACTAGGAGGAACTGAAAGAAACCATACTTGCTTGAAACAGCCTACCTTTGGAGGGAAGAAAAGAAAAGGATCTAATTTTCTTCTCTTAGATAAATTATGCAGTGCTGTGCCAAAGAACAAGCTAGAAGGTCAATGGGATGCTAAAGTACATAACTGGGGGTTGATTACAGATAAAAGGAAGCGCTCTACATGTTGTACTGAACTTTAGTAAGGCTGCATCTGGAATACCGAGTCTTGTTCTGACAGCCACAAAGAGGAAGGAAACTTAAGCTGGTCTGAAGTCTATAGTGCAGATTAACCAGCATGGTGAAGGAAACAGAGGGGCTATGGTAGTATGAGATATTCAGACTGCTTGGGCAGCATTCACTGAAAGAAAGAAGAACATCAGGATGTAATTTTGATGCCCTGCCTTGATTGTCAAGGAAGAAAATAGGAGTGGTGGACTTCAGGAGGGAAAATCAGGTAAAGGGGACATACATAACTGCTGAAATGGTAGAACTTTAGAACTTACTTAATGAAATCCTGTTTCGCAGAGAGAGGTGAGGGCCTGGGGTATATTTTGGAGATGGTGGAAGATTGTATGTCAGTGGGGAAGATTAGTGAGGTCTGATATAGAAACAATGATGCAGAGGAACTGACAGCTAACAAAAGTTACTTACAACCAGGGTTGCCAGATTTCCGACTGGCCAGGTAGGGACAAAATAAAGACTTAAAAAAAAAAGGTCTTTCACTGTAAGTAAAGAAACACAGAGCTACTTCTGTTTAATGTGAAACATCGCAGTTCTGCATTACACAGAAGTAGCTCTGTTTTGCGATTTTTTTGATTGGCCCGTATACCGGTATACGGGCCAATCAAAAATCGCTAAACACGGAGCTACTTCTGTTTAATGCGGAACTGCGATGTTCCGCATTAAACAGAAGTAGCTCTGTTTTGCGATGTTTTGATTGGCCTGTATACCGGTATACGGGCCAAACAAAAATCGCTAAACACGGAGCTACTTCTGTTTAATGTGGAACTGCGATGTTCCGCATTAAACAGAAGTAGCTCTGTTTTGTGATGTTTTGATTGGCCCGTATACCGGTATACGGGCCAATCAAAAATCGCTAAACACGGTGCTACTTCTGTTTAATGTGGAACATCGCAGTTCTGCATTAAACAGAAGTAGCTCTGTTTTGCGATGTTTTGATTGGCCCATATACCGGTATACGGGCCACTCAAAAATCGCTAAACACAGAGCTACTTCTGTTTAATGCGCAACATCGCAGTTCTGCATTAAACAAAAGTAGCTCTGTTTTGCAATGTTTTGATTGGCCTGTATACTGGCATACGGGCCAATCAAAAATCGCTAAACACAGAGCTTCGTTTAATGCGGAACTTCCGCATTAAACACAAGAAGCTCCGTGTTTAACAATTTTTGATTGGCCCATATGCTGGTATACGGGCCAATCAAAAAAAAAACAAAAAAAAACCAAAGCGGAGGCTGCCCGGGATTTAAACCGGCAGGGCGGGACTCCTGATCAGGCTGCTGATCTCGGGACAGTCTCACCCAAATAGGGACGTCTGGCAACCCTGCTTACAACACTTAGGCTGACATAGTACACTGCAGGTCTCTTAAATCATCAGCATTGTATGTCTGCATCCCTCTGTCAATACAGTGCCAGAAATCTGAGCAACAAAGAGTTAATTCTTTTTTTTCTGTATTGGTTTTAAAAGGATCAACTACCATTTCCTCTTTTGGATTCAAAAAGCCTAAACAAAGTAATGTGACAGTGTCGTCATCTTCCTTTCTACCTGCCACCCTGTATGCTAATGATGTCTCTGTGCCATCATTACCCTTCATCTACCAGGTGGTACTCTATAACTTTACATCCATTTGCATCTGAGTACCAGCAGGTGCTCAGCATTCTGTACTCTTTCCTGTTACACCACATGTGTCAGGTATTGCCACAGCTATCCCAGCATTCTCTAACCCCCTGTAATAACACATATCTTAGTTATTCCCTCATACCTCCCAGCATTTTATACTTCCCTTGTTACATCACATACCTCATCTATTCCCCTGACTGTCTCAGCATTCTCTACTCATCAATCTTACATCACATATCTCAGCTATTCCCTCACCTCTCTCAGCTTTCTGTAACACCACATACCTAAGTTATTCCTCCAACCCTCTCAGTATTCTATTCTCTTCCTGTTACACAACATATACTTGTTATTGGCCCATCTCCTCAGCACTGACAGCACCTATCATGTTTGCATTGCTGCTCAGATTTCATCTGCATGCTGTAAAGTACTGGTACTGCTGTACTTACTCTTTCTGATTGTGTTTTGCTGATGTTTACTGTGCCATTTTACTCTCCTGGGCCATACCTTGTAAGAAATACGTCGCCCCCAATAAAAATACAAACAAGCCTTATGCTTATACAGGCAAAGAAGTTATACAAAAAGTGTTTCTTGGCTAGTTTGTAATATTTCGCAGTGGTGTACATATTATAACATAACATGTAATTGTTGGTTTTGTGATGATTATTAGTATCACCCTTCTGGTCCTTTTCTCTCTAAGACATGTTTTCTAGTTAAATTATCAAAACTGTTTAAATATGCCCTGCTGACTCATCCTAAATGCAGCCTTTCTTTGCAATCTACTTCAGCAGCACCATTTGCAGCTTAATTCCATTTCCTCTGTGCAGATCCTCTGACTTCATACAGCCATCTCTAGATTTTTATCTAACCTGAATCTAAGTGTGCTGTCTGAGTTGCTTTGAGTCTGAAATGACTACATTTCCTCCGGAACCCCTTCCTGTAACCCTGGGAAAAAAACTAAAAAAACAAATTTAACTTGCCTAAAACACATTTACTAAAGTTTTAAACATTTCAAGAAATATATTTTAGAGATGAGTAAACAATATCTGAACTAGAAAATAGAATAAATACCAGTATGTTCAGTAAAAGATGCATTCAGATAGCCTTTTATTACTTTTAAATTAATCTGAAAATAAGATATCTTGTGTTTTTCAGCAGTATGCATTACAGTTTGTGGAGGTATTGCTTCCCATTCAGTTACTGCAATTTTTCTGTCTAATACTGACATTCCTGTTACAGAGCTGTGTTACTGAGGTCACAAAGTAACAAATACTGCAGTATAGATTATGGCCATATGGAAAACAAAATCATAGTGTGTCACTTTAGGACACAAATTAATATCAACATAGTCATAGCTAAAAATATTTCAGTGTGTCACTAAGGGGGCAAAGTAACAAACGTAGCACCATATAATATGACTATATAGAAAACAAAATTTCAGTGTGTCACTGTGAACACAATGTAATAAGAATATGGCCATAGGCAAAAACATTTCAGTGTGTCACTCAAGACACAAAGTAAACAATGCAGCACTGTAGAATACGGTGCAAGGTAAAACTCTCGGAATATGTCACTGAGGATACAAAGTAACGAATACAGCACCAAGCAATATGGCCATAGGTAAAAACATTTCAGTGTGTCACTCAAGACACAAACAATGCAGCACTGTAGAATATGGTGCAAGGTAAAACTCTCGCAATATGTCACTGAGGATACAAAGTAACGAATACAGCACCAAACAATATGGCCATAGATAAAAATATCTCAGTGTGTCACTGAGGACACTAACTAACAAATACACCACCAAAGAGTATGTCCATAGATAAAACGTTCTCGATATATCAACGAGGACACAACATAACAAATACAGTACCACTGAATATGGGTATATGGGGGGGAAATCTATATGTCACTGAGGACAGAAAGTAACAAATGCAGCCCCAAAGAGTATTCACATAGGTAAAACTCTGTCAATGTGTCACTGGGGATACAAAATAAAAAAGCAGCACCATAGAATATGGTTGTATGGAAAAAGTCTCAATGTGTCACTAAGGGCACAAAGTAACAAATGTAGGACCATAAAATATAGTAATAGATAAAAATATCTCAGTGTGTCACCGAAGATACAAAGTAACAAATACAGTACCATAGGATATGTCCACAGATAAAACTTTCTTGATATAACACCGAGGACACAAAGTAACAAATGTAGTACTATAGACTCTGGCTATATGGGAAAAAAACTTAGTGTGTCACTGAGAACACAAAGTAACAGGAACATGGTTTTAGGTAAAAATATCCCAGTTTGTCACTGAGGACACAAAGTAACAAATGTAGTACTGTAGAATATGCCCATGGGTAAAGTTCTCTCAATATGTCACTGAGGGCACAAAGTAACAAGTGCATTACCATGGAATATGGCCATAGGAAAAAAAAATATCCCTGTGAGCCACTGAGAACAAAAAGTAAATGCAGCCATGTAGAATATGACCATAGGTTATACCTCTCAACTGTCCAGATTTTTGGCTCATATTTTTAGTCTGTGCTTCATAAAGTTTTTGGTTTTCTGGCAAACAATGACAGACATTTGAATTTCAGACTTCATAGCCTTCAGAAAATGTAAGTTAAAGTAAGATTTGTTATTCTATAAGCTTTCTAAGACTATAAGATCAATAATTAAAAATCTGTCCCTGATTTTGGACCTCCCCCATTATTTTTGACTTTATCCAGAATTCATACGCTAGGATTTTTAGAGGTATGGCATAGGCAAAATTCTCTCAATATATTACTGTGGGTACAGAGTAACAAATGCAGTACCATAAAAAATGGCCATATGGTAAAACATTTCAGTGTATCACTGAGGACACAAAGTAGCAAATACAGCACCATAGAATATGCCCATAGGTAAAACTCTCTCAATATGTCACTGAAGACACAAAGTAACAAATGCAGTACCATGGTCATAGCCGGCCTATAGGCCTTTTAGGTGGCCGCCTAGGGTGCCCCTCTAGCAGGGCATTGTTCCAGTAATCTGCATAGTGTAGCTAGACCAGGATGGGGGCACTGGGTGGTGTTGGGGGGCACTGTGGAGACCTTTTGCCTAGGGTACCAGTTGACCAAAGGCCTGTCCTGACCATGGTTATATGCCTACATTTAAAAATTGCTTGCCTCACCTACACTGCCCATCTTCTTACCTCCGAGGTATATGCAAATATTATTAGCTTTTCCAATGACTTTCTTCATCTCTTCTACCCTTAAGATTTCTTTGACACTTTTCCCATACTGTAACAAACTACCTTGTTTTCAGATTTATTTTGACTAATGATCTCTGCCCTAATTCTACACTGGGGCAGTACTCTTTCTGTGAAGCTCTACATCTGAGTAATATTTCTAAATCAACGTCTTCCCACCAAGTACCATTTTGTAATCTTTCCAGTTAATATTACTCCTGAATAGTGCTTTATTTGTGTGTCCTTTGCCTTTGCAAGTCCTTACCAGGTACACAACAAAGGTACACTAGCTCAGGTGATTTAGCTTATCCATGTAGGTTTAGTCTGTACCATACTGAGTGCCTTTGGGGATATCATCCCTCACTTACTGTGATTTCCAGAATAAGATATATATATATATATATATATATATATATATATATATATATATATATATATATATATATAGGCAGAATGATTACTTCATACTATCTATAGGTATGTGTGTATGATGTGGAAAGAAGGCTTGGGAACTTACTTCCATTCCCAACCTGTCCAGTAAATTCTGTTGATAGTGATAGCAATTCATGGGATCATTATGGACTACAACGTGACAGAATTAGATGACTGGATTGCATGTACCTGCCAAATCATTAAGTCATACAGACCAAACCCCATCTTCTCATTTCTGTTGATGATGGTATTCCCTGTGAATGTCAGCATTTCTTTAGTGCTCCCAACTGCCTTGTCATACCCCCATGCACTGCCTTGTCGTACCCCCGTGCCATCTTTAAATTTAACCTGTGCTGAGCAGCAGGTCCCATTCCAACTTGATGGTAATCAGACCAGCTAGGTTATTAGTAAACAATGGAATACAGGACTGCATTCATTACTGACTCTGTATGTTTCCCCTCACAGCTTGTGTGGTAACCCCACTTTGAAGTTATGCCTTCATACCCTTCTGTGATGTCTGCAGTGCTAGCCTGCAGGATTTTTGGGTATGTTGCTTGCACTAACTCTTCTCTTTGTCTCATCTGAGTACATATCCATGTTTTTACCCTGCAGTCTGTTTTCATTATTTCTGCTTCCTATCTTCAAATAATTGAGTTCCTGTGCTGTAACATATCCTATCTCTCCCTTTTGTACTTCTTCGCTTATAAACATAAACATACTGTGGAGCACATCCTAGCTCAGGCTCCTGTCTCCCCTCCCTTCCACTCTTAGCAGACAGTGTCCTGTCAGCCCAGCATCTCAAATGATATGAAGTCCATATGCATGTCTGTCTGTGTGCACGCGCTCGTGTGTGTGTGTGTGTGTGTGTGTGTGTGTGTGTGTGTGTGTGTGTCTCTCTCTCTCTCTCTCTATATATATATATATATATATATATATATATAAAATATATATATATATATATATATATATATATATATATATATGTGTGTGTGTGTGTGTGTATGTATGTATGTATGTATATATATATATATATATATATATATATATATATATATATATATATATATATATATATATGGGTCTACTGCTTAACATCGAAAATACACTTCTCCGAAATTAAGCAGTAGTCCCTACATTTCAGCGAAAGTCCACTTAAATGAAAGTGCACTTTTGCTGAAGTCTACTACCCAAAAACCCCCCCCACTAAAACATGTTTTTGCAGGGGGGCAAGCCCCCCTGCACCCCCAATGTGGGGGGCTGTGCCCCCACACCCTCCCTACTTAAATATACCAACTCTGAGATCGCACTACAGAGGGGAAAAGGGAATATTCCCATTCCGTGCTATAGTGTGCCTGCCGAAGTCAATGTTCGAAGTTTCACTACTTCGAACAAGTGGACTCAGTGAAGTGGAGTTCAAAGTAGTGAAACTTCGACCAAACTGATGGAACCCACATATATATATATATATATATATATATATATATATATATATATATGTACTTTGTTTACTGGGACAGTCTGCTTATGTAATACCCACTTTCAATGGAGGCCCAGGGAGCAAAGCTCCATTTGTTTACTTTGCATTATATCTAGCTCCAGTTAAACACACAGTAGTTACATTTCTATTTACATTTATATGCATACAGTAGTTACACATACAATACTTACATGTATACATTCTACAATTTTACTGAGGTAGAAGTTACTAAAGAGAAAGCCCACATGCAACTTAGTGGATTGTACAGGCAGCAGTTTTTTTTTTTCAAAAAACTTTTTATTGAATTTTTAAAATACTGAAATAAAAATACAACAACAACAAAATTAAAATACATATTGGAAAAATGAAAAGTTAGGAGATATTTATGATAACACAATTTTGTATGATAAATGTTTTATCTCAATGCTGTCTGAGAACATACAATAACTATCTACATCATATACAAATGTTAACCAAAGAATATATCAAAGTAGGTATAAATCTAAAATAAAACAAGTATGAGGATATAAAGGAGACTGAGGACTATGACTCCGAAAAGGAGAGTAGCTAACTATACACTATTAATAATATGTAACACCTTTTCTATAGCTTTGTTGATATGTGCCGACTTCTTGGGACTTTTCACTATAATTTTCTGCGCACTAATATATGTATAAGCTAGAATTTTAAAATTATTCCAATTCAGTTTAGTACGATCTAGCCAATTTTGGGTGATATATAATTTTATAAGTGAACATATGTATATTAGTACTTGCGTGTCCAATTTGGAGAGATAAATATTTGGTAAGTGTAGTAATGCAGTCTCCCAGGACAGGGTAGATTTATGATAACCCATTTTCTGTAAACGGACTTTTAGGGAAGTCCAAAGTTTGTGTGAATGATAACAAGACCAAAAAATATGTAGAAGATCTGCATTAGGGTGAGAACAACAAGAACATGAGGGCGATTTATTAGCATCAAATTTGTTAAGTTTAGAAGGAGTGAAATATGCGTTATTATTAATCATTAGTTGAGTGTAAAAGAGTTTTTTGAAGGGCGAGTATTCTAATGTATTTTTAATAGCTGAGAGTTTCTGATTTATAGATATGTGAGAATTGTGTTTGTCCCAATAATTAGAAAAGAGGCACACTGTATTATGAATTATCTGATTTATAAGATTATAAGATTTAGATAACATTTTCTCTGGAAGCGTAAGGACTTGTATAACCACTTTATAGTTAGTGATATCTGTGTTGTCTACGTTGGTGTGTAAAAACTTAGCATTGACAATATCTCTCATTTGACGTAAAATGGTTAAATAATTAGCATTAACCTTGAGAATTTTGCGTATATTAGTGAGAGTTTCATTTTTGTACTGTATCAGATCCCAAACAGTGAGATCTTTGATCAGGGGAAAATTTGAAAGATTAATAGAAATATTATCTAAGTTAATATTAGGGTTTAAATGGAGAGGTTGCATTAATTGAAATATATTTTCTAAATTGACAAGTTTTAACAGTTCTTGAAAAGCAATAATTTTTTGTTTTAGAGAGTTAGGAATTTTTAACTTATTCATGACACCTAATGAAAGGAAAGGAAGAGCTAATGGATTAATATTTTTAGTTAAAATGTGTTGATACCATAATTTTGTCCAAATAGGATATTGATTATACTTCTCAGTATTTATATTTAAGATAGATAATAGTTTATTGGCCGAGATAATCAAATAGTAAAGATGAAAATTCGGAAGACCAAGTCCTCCCCTATTTTTAGGAGAGATTAACTTAATGTAAGAAATTCTTACTGATTTGGGAAACCATAAGAAACTGGCCAGAATTTTATTAATTTTTGAAAAAAAAGATTTTGGAATCAACTGATCCACAGCATTGAATTGAAATAGCAGTCTGGGGAGAATATTCATTTTTATTATAGCTGCTTTTGATAGAAGTGATAAATTTAGCAATTTCCATCTATTCAAGTCAAGTATAATAGACGACCATACTTTAGCTAGATTATTTTGAAATGTGGAAAGACCATTATGATTTATATGAATCCCCAAATATTTAAAATTCTGAACTATCCGGAAAGCGGAGTCAGGAAACAAATATGATTTATGAGCAAGTGGATTTATGGGAAGAATATGTGTTTTTTGAGTGTTAATCTGATATCCTGAGGCCTCTGAGAATTTTTCAATAGAACCAATTAGTTTTGAAAGGTCTGAGCAGGGTGTTTGAAAATATATTACAAGATCATCTGCAAAAGCCGACAAACAAACTTTAGTGTTAAGAATTCTAGGAATCTTATGGAAGGTATTTTGTGTTATATATAGTAATAAGGGCTCTATATATAGATTAAATAAAAAAGGAGATAACGGGCATCCTTGCTTTGTGCCATTAATGATCTTTATACTTTTGGATACTTTCCTATTAATATAAAGAAAGGTATAGGAATTTTTATATAAAATTTTAATAAAGTCTATGTAGGTAGATGGTATATTGAAGCAAGACATAATGTGAAAAAGAAAATCCCAATTAACCTATCAAAAGCCTTAGCAGCATCAAGGATCAGTGCATACATTGGATTTGAGTCGTTTTTAGCAAAGTGAATAAGAGAATCAATTGTCAAGGTATTATCCCATGAATGTCTATGTGACATAAAGCCCGCCTGCTACGAAGAAATCAAGAATGGTAAAACATTTTTTAGTCTAAAAGCAAGTAAAGAAGCTAAGATTTTGATATCAATGTTAATCAGAGAGATAGGTCTATAATTATTAGGATCAGTTTTTTCTTTGTCTTTCTTCAAAATTAAAATGGTTTTTGAGGTATTCCAATACAAGTCAGATATACCATAAATCATTATGTAATTGAAAATTTCAAAAAGAAGGGGTGAAAGCTCAGATGAGTAAGTTTTAAAAAATTCAGATGTGAAGCCATCTGGTCCCGGAGATTTACTAGTCTTAAGTCTACTAATAGCTTCCGAAATTTCTTTAATAGTCAATGGGGCAGAGAGTGTATTCTCTTGTTGATCGTTTAACCTAGGAAATTTAATAGAGGATGCAAAGTTCACTATATGCTGTTTACCCCTAGATTTATTTTCCTTTGAGTATATCTCTGAAAACAATGATGTAAAAAGCTGCATAATTTCCAGATCAGTATTATAACTCTTGTTGTTATATTTTAGTGACGAAATTCTAGGAAGAGATTGATTACCTTTAATTATTCTGGCTAGCACTTTAGAAGGAACCTGTGCCCATTCAGAATATGTAGCTAAGAGCCTTTGCTCTGATATGGTAAGATTATGTTGATGTAAAAGCAATAATTCTTTTTGGGAACTTAATAATAGTTCATATGCAGAGGAATCAGGACATATTCTGTATTGATTTTCCAAAATTTGAATTTTTGATTTTAGCTGTAATTCTTTATTTCTATATTGTTTTTTAAAATATGATGCTTTGTTAATTAATATACCTCTAAGGGTTGCCTTACATGCGGCCCATTGTATATCTAAAGGAATATCTGATGTGACTAGATTAAGATATGTTTCCTTTATTGTTTCAGTTATTAATTTATGTGTATCTTCATTTGAAAGTAAATTGTTATTCAGTGTCCAACTATTGTATGAAGATGAATCTGGTGTATTTGAGGCCAAACTAATTCCAAGAGATATTCTAGAGTGGTCAGAAAAAAATCTAGGTTCAAGAGAGTAATTAATTTTCCTATGAGTAAGAAAGTTAGA
Organism: Protopterus annectens; assembly: GCF_019279795.1. Classification (NCBI taxonomy): domain Eukaryota; kingdom Metazoa; phylum Chordata; order Ceratodontiformes; family Protopteridae; genus Protopterus; species Protopterus annectens. Next base: position 248,000,739 of record NC_056733.1, on the reverse strand, counting down.
AATAAGGAAAAAATCTAATCTTGACCATGACTTATAACATTTTGAGTAATATGTGAAAATGTCTTTTCTGTCATACTGTGTTATGAGAGAAATAGGGTCTGTAAGGTTGAGGTCTATTATTATTTCTTCCAAAGCAATGGATGCTTGGAAATTATACGAGGAGGATCTACTAGTACGGTCAGTGTCAGGATTAATGATAGCATTCCAATCCCCCCCTAAAATAAAATAATGATCTTTAAAAGAGGAGAGAATATTATAAATTTGTATAAAGAAGATATGTTGTTGCTCACAAGGGCCGTAAAGATTAAAAAATATAATTGGCTTATCAATGTTATGGAAACATGAGATAATGTAACACCATCTTCCATTCACGTCATATTTCACATCAGAAATAGTTCCCTGAAAATTGTTTTTAATTATAATGGCTACCCCACTTGATTTTGTACTGTTACCAGCTGCTACTATCATTTTAATCCATTTCTTGTTTTTTTCTTTATCAAAGTCTTCTCTATTTAGGTGTGTCTCTTGTAGAAAGCAAATATTAGCCTGGGATTTAAATAGAAGATGAAATAGTGGGGATCTCTTGTTTTTATTTTGTATTCCTCTCACATTCCATGAGTCAATATTTAAAGTCATACTATTAAATAAAAATAGATATACAACATATATCTAAGCTTTGACAAAATGTAATATTAACTATAAACCTCAGTTCCTTATACTTATTATAATGTATCTTGATGTCTCCTAAAAAGATTGTTTTAAAGATCCTGTAATATGTCTTCCCAAATATCCCGGTGCCTAACCACCCACCCCCTGCTAGAGAAGAAAAATAAAAATGAATCAAGTAAGTGATTTTGGTTAACACTATCAATATCAATTGCATTGAATAAGCATAATAAACTTTGTATACAAGCCTAACTAAACAAAAAAACATTATTATAATATCAAACATATTTACAAATCTAACTAAATTCAAGATGTCCAACATGCTCAATCCCTACTCACGTATTTAGTATACAAGCTCCAATTTTAAGTAAAATATATAGCAAATTAAAGAATTTCCTCAACATCACATTCCAGATATTAAAATGAATCAAATTTATATAGATTACCGTGTATGAAAAGTATAAGGAAGATAGATTTAACATTACCCCATATATATAATACTTTCTGTAAAACTAATATTGATTGTATCAAACATAAAATGATGTTTTGGTTATGTAGAAGATAACCATATATATAGCAGAACAAGATGAATTAAATTCAAGCAAATAATCATACAGTAAAATACATCATGTCTCATTTTGGTGATATTGTGAATAATTATGACAGTAAAATCTAACTCACAGCGTAAACATATGAAACATGGTTCTAGAAACAGGCATGTCTGTACCTCCAGAAGCACATTTCACCTATCAATCCCAGAATAAATAAATGTGTCAATCAAAAAAAGATAAAAAGCTGTAACACTATAAATTTTATAGTTGAGAGACATTTCTTAAATTTAAAAGAGCAGTAAACTATCAAGAAATGCACTCTACCATTCTCCTGTATGTACACATAAAATTATTTAAACAGAACAATTAAACCTGAATAGGAAGACAGGATTATTATACAGTATCTATATATACATCTGTATCATGTTCCTATTACAACACATGACCCAATATATATTTGTTTAGCGTTTTATCTAAATATTCATATGTGAAAATCAGCTTGCATATAATACCCCCGTATTGCTTTCATACTATGCGCATGTTATATAGAAAAACAAATTATCTTACCACATATCAAAACAGTTCGCTTTGACTTGAAAAAAAAAACTAATATAAACATTAAATATAAATTGTACCTTGAAAATAGAAGTAGCAGAACTATTTCTGGACCTATAAAGGCAATTTCCACCATTTCTTCCATAAAAGTAGAACCACGCTAAAACAAGAAAGTATCCTGTAAACAGCAGTTGACTGAAGCGAAACATGCCTTTTTAACTGAAAAATAAATCCATTGTGCAAGCCTGGATATTAATTAGAACAAAAAAAACAAAAAAAAGTACATGGTTTAATGCTTATGAGTAAACAAACGTTGCATTTCAGTAGCCAGCTTTAAAACGAAACTAGCGAGTGTCCTCTGCGAATGATGACGTCATCGCCGAACTCCGTAGCTTCATAGAAGGTGTGTGGCATAGTAGAAACAGCAGCTGATGAGAAAAACAGAAGATTTTCTCTCTGCCCAGCCTCGAGAGTCGCAAAATCTCCCTCCAAAATGTTTATAGCTGAAATAGGGCACTGTACTTATTTAAACTAGAAAAAAAAACATGTACACTACTTCGGAAAACATAAAGGCATCTACAAGGCTTATTTAAATTCAAAAGCTAGCTCCATATTTCTGAAGAAATATATTTGTACACAATAAAATCAGTATCTCTTTTCTTTTTTTTCCTTTTTTTTTATAAAAAGGAAAGAAATATAATATATATACATAAACACTGTGCACACCCTTGGTAGAAATGAATTGAAAAATAGATGACACATACTGTCTGCAGTAGCATAGCATTTACAGAAAAGACATCACATTTGTAACCAACAGATAAGTGAAATATTAGGAGACAGATTCCGGAAGCTTTTTAAATGCTTTAAAAAAAATGTCTTTTGCTCCCTTAGGATCAGAACACATAAACCTTTTTTCATTAAATGTAAAGGACAAGGTATTTGGATAAGACATACGAAATCTTATCCCTCTTTTTATCAAGTCTGCACAATAGGGAGAAAGTTTTTGTCTATTTAGTTTTATTTGAGAAGGAAGATCCTGTGAAAATGACAATTTGTGAGATTTCCATAGAAACTATTTTTTACTTTTAGCTGCTTCCAAAATTTGAAAAGTGTCTTGGAAGTTTAATAATTTAGTATATATAATCCTTGGTGAAGAAGTATCTTGACTTACACGTAATGCTCTGTGTGCTCTCTCTACAATTATATTTTTTGAGGATGCTTCACAGTTTAACAGTGCTTCAAAGATGCTTTTAGTCACAGACAGCAGATTTTTATTATCATAGGATTCTGGCAAACCACGAATAATAATGTTGTTTCTGCGACGCCTGGCTTCTAAGTCTATCAATTTAGTTTGCATTTCAGAAATAATTTTATCTTTAGACTTTAGATCACTTTCCAATGAAACAGTTTTTATCTCTAGAGCTGAATTTCTATTTTCAATGATATCCAATCTGTCATTTATTTGCTTTAAAGTTTTACTAAAGTCAGCAAATTGCTCTGAGAAGTTTTGAATAGCACTTTGTATAGGTTTTAATGCTAGCTTTAGTTCATCTAAATAAAAATTTGAGTCATTCAAGTCTTTGTTACTTACTTTGGAAGTTTCAGGAGATTGTTTAGATGTTCTCAATCTTTTGGAACTGGTATCTTTTTCAGGTGAGAGCACTGAAGAAAATTTGGCCTTCGTAGGCTGGGTCTCCATGGAGTCAGATTTAGTAGCCATACCCAGAGATAAGGTGCTGATGACAGAATGTCAGGTTCCAGGAAGATTCTGAAGCAGCAGGTGACCAAATCAGATAACACCACAAAACTGTTCTGAGGTAAAATATATCCCAAAGTAAGATTTCCAAAGATAAAAATATTCCAGATGTATGGCAAAAGATTTGTAAAATCTTTTTATGAAAAAAACTGAGGAAAAAGATTGTTACAAAGTTGTAAAAAAATAAAGATGTTACAGATCTGTGAGGAGCTCAAAGAATAGGGACTAGTCTAGTCGGCAGCCATCTTGGAATCATGACAGGCAGCAGTTATGTATAAAAATTGTTTTGTCATTTCAGTGAGAAGCTTGAGAGTATTGTGTTACATGAGAGTGTTTGGAGAGTATCATATGGTAAGCACAATGTCTTAGGCTGGTGATGAGCATGTGCAGGACTATGACTGGTTAAGATATTCTTTACGCAGTGGTTTAAAACTATGGAGTTTGTTGGAGATTTTTATTTGTGTGGGGATGCTACTCCAGAGTTTAATAATGTATTGAGAGGAGATTGAGTCTCCTACAACACTATTTGACTTATTTGTGAGTAGTAAGAATTTGTTACTAGAAAGGAAGTCCCTTGCTGGACAGCAAGGCAGTAATGTTTTTTAGTGCAGGGCATTTTTCTGGACGATGAATGATTTTTGTGTGATGTAGTTTGTTGTGAATATGTTAGGTAGTTGTGCAGTTCAAGGCAGTTTAATTTAAGCTATAACAATGATGGGTCCTATGAGGGAGATTGGTGGCAAATTTAGCTATTTTATTGTGGCAGAAATCAAGTTTCTTTCTTTCTTTGAATATTGTTTATGTTTGTTAGTATAGGAGCAGTGTATTACAGCATTGGCAGTAAGAAGGTGGTGGCTAGAGTTTTTCTTGCAGTATCTGTAAGGAATCCATTGATCCTATAAAAGGAACCAAGTTTCTGGTAAGTAGATTTAATGGTGTGCAGTATATGCTGGTCATATTTGAGATTGTCATCTATTATAATGCTAAGAAGTTTACTGTGAGCTACAGTTTCAATGACAGTATTATTTACTGACTTTATGGTGAAAGATTGCTTTTGATTTTGGCAACTTTTTGAGGTAAAAAGCATTAAGTTAGTTTTCTTGGGGTTGAGTAGGAGGTTTGATTCTTTGAGGCAGGTTTCTATAGAGAAGAAAGAGTTTTGGGTAATGTCTTGGAGCTTATTTATTGTTGAGACCACACATATTAATGTTAAGTCATCTGTGTACTAATCTAAACTAGCATGTTTTTTGGAGGTGTGGAAGTTATTAATAAATATGTTAAATAGGAGAGGACCCAGGATAGAGCCCTGAGGGATACCTATAGTAACTGGTTGAAAGGATGAGCAGATACTTTGCCATTTAATGGCTTGTTACCTCCAGACAGGTAACTAAGTAACCAAGACAAGGAGTTTTGTGAAAGTCCTATTGAAGAGAGTTGAATGAGCAGTTGCTAGTGTGAGACAGTATGAAATGCCTTTGACAAGTCTAAGAACATGGTGGACACAAGCAGACCATCGTTTCTATGTTGGTTTATTACACTGGTAAAATACAGTAGAGGAGCAGTGGGTATGTGCTGGGGCCTAAAGCCATATTGTGTTTCTGAGAGCAGATTGTTTGAGGTTAGGTATTACATCAGCTGCGTATGAATGCATTTCTCTAATATTTTGGATTAAACTTTTGCCACCTTTGTGCAGTGATATGATGTAGGATTTTTTCCACAGTGATGGGACATATCTTTCTGCTATGGACCTATTAATTAGTATGGACACAGTGAAGGCTATGATTTCTATGACCATTTTAGGTAGTCTGATAGTAGTTGGTCTACAGCTATGGAAGTAGTTTTTAGTTTAAGAAGCAACTTCTTCATTATGAGTGAGGTGAGTACTGGATTAAAACTGAAAACCTGTGGGGGACTTTGGTGGGACAGGGCTATAGAGAAGTGAGCAGATGTATTAGTGTCTAAGAGAGATAAGATAATATTGATTGTATAATGTAGGAATTAAACTGTGTGGGGATAGAGTCTGTTGTACTGTCTGTCTTTGGACAGGGAGTTGTAGTCTTGCCAGGGTGGACTAGTTTATTTAGTGATGACCAAAAATGTTTTGGGTTGTTTTAATGTTTGTCTTGTAGGTTGGTATAGTATGCTTGCTTATTCTGTTTGACATGGAGTTTTGCAAGGTTTCTAAAATGTCTAAATTGCTGGGAGGCATTTTGAGTTCTAAATTTATACCAATTTTTCTAGGATTTATCCCTTTTTATCATGATTTTTTTTGTTTCTTTTGTTAGTCATGGTGCAGGGTTGGACTTTACTTTTTTATTACATATTGGTGCTAGATTATTTAAGCTCTAAAAGAATATGTTATTAAAGTGTTCTACAGCAATATTGAGTGGTATTGTTCTAAGTACATTGCAGTTATATTGTTTTAGTGTTTCATTGGAAATATCTTTGCTGAAATTGGTTGTATTTTGTATTTAATTATAAATAATATGTTTATATAGATTATGGTGAGCTCTAATTGCATATGTTGGCATGCAGTCACTATGCTACCTGAGAGGCAGCCTACTTTTGTCAGTTTGACTGGTTTGTTTGTAAGAATCCAATCTAATGTTGAGTGTCTCCCTAAAGTTTTATTAATTCTAGCGGGTGCGGTGATTAGTTGTTTGAAGTTGTACATATTTATGGATTCAGTGGGGGAAGTGGAATTTATGACTTGCCGGTCAGTATTTAAGTCTCCAAGTATTATAGTTTCATGGTTAATTTGTTGGGATATCTAATTTAAGAAGTTTTCAGCAGTATCAATGTTATTCTCTGGTGGTATATAAATTGCTGTTAACATATAGTTTTCCTATTGTTGATTTTTAAGAGTGTTATTAGAAGTTCAGCATTGTTAAATTTGGGTATTGCCTGTGGGAGTAAGGTGATAGTTGGGGGATTTTTCTAGATGACTGCTAATCCATCTGCATGCTTGCTTTGTTATGCCTGAGTATACTATATCCAGAAGGGATGATCTCATTATATTTTATTTATTTTTAACTAGGTTTCGGTAGCTATGACTACATCAGGAGTATATATGGCAAAGTGTTTGACTGGCTTGTTTGCAAGGATCCAGTCTAATGCTGAGTATCTTTCTGAAGTTTTATTAATTCTAGTGGGTGTGGTGATTAGTTGTTTGAAGTTGTACACGTTTATGGATTCATATGGGAAGTGGAACTTATGAGTTGCCAATCTATATTTTAGTCTCCAAGTATTATAGTGTCATGGTTAATTTGTTGGGATATCTAATATAGGATGTTTTCAGCAGTAGCAATATTATTCCTTGGTGGTATATAAATTGCTGTTAACATATAGTTTTCCTATTGCTGATGTTTAAGAGTGTTATTAGAAGTTCAGCATTGTTAAACTTGGGTATTTCCTGTGGGAGTAATGTGATGGTTTCAGAATGTTTGTAGATGACTACTAATCTACCTGCACGCTTGTTTTGTCTGTCATGCCTGAGTATACTATATCCAGAGGGGATGATCTCTTTATCCTTTATTTATTTTTAACCAGGTTTTGGGAGCTATGACTACATCAGGAGTGTATGTGTCAAGGTACGCATGGATGTCATGCATTTTATCTTACACACTTCTTAGGTCCACATTCAGTAAGATGAGTTTGGGTTCTGTTTTTTTTTGTTGAGAGGTATTAGGCGACTGATTTATTTCATGGTTGGAAGTGCTGTTTTTATGAACAGTGGGACCTGGGTTGGGGTGAATATCTCTGCTAATTTTCTGAACTGATATTTTACAGAAGGAAGAGTTTTCACAGTTATATTTTGGTCTTGGTTTGGTGTTTGGCTATAAACCTGGATACTTAGTTTTAAGATATTTATAGATACATAAATCAGATGTGGTTTGTTTGTAGAGATAGGGTGCAATGGAGAAAGACTGGCTAGGTAGATGTTCACATTCTTTGTGAGGACTGATTGAAGTCCTATGTATTTGAAGGAGGTAGATTTGATAATTGGTGATGAAGGCTAGTAGAATTAGGAGGAATAGTAGAATAATCTGAGTTAGATGAATCTTATTTAACTTAGGTTTTATTGTTGCTGTAAATTAGGATTAGAAAATGATAGGAGAGTACTGGGTTGGTTGTAGAGATGTTATGTGATAGTTATAAGTGGCAAGAAATAGGGCAGTTTGAAATAGTGCTTGGTGGTAAACTAGAGTGGGTGTTAGTATTCAGAGTAATTCTATTTGTTTTTCTGAAGGGGACCAATGGTATTGATTTGTGGGATATGTGGGTGGTGCTATGGAAGTAAACATG
>NC_056733.1:247940406-247987906 GCF_019279795.1 Protopterus annectens | reverse complement strand
AAAAATTACATATAAAAATATTTAAAAACCTGTAAATAATCCCAGAGTGGTGTTAAAATGTAGGAAACACCAAACCATAATGAAATAAACATGTTTTTGAGTCTCTGGGTGCAGTTCTCCTTTAATAATTTTGCGACACCAAGAAAATGACCTGCATTATTCTGATTTTCTCATTTTCCTAGTCTGCTTGTCTGTAGATTCCATTCATTTTAAAGTGTCTTATCTGCACTTTCCATGCATCTTTTTTTACATTTAATCTTATTTCCAGTTATAATCTTGATGTGAAAGCTGCAAGTAGTTTTGAAAATCAGTAAAGACTGTGGCAAGTTTTTTTATGATTTTATTTCACTGTCTATTCAGTTCTTCTGTACAACCACCACACTCACAAAATTGTGTCATTGTAGGTACTGAGCATGACTGATATATACCATCAAGGTGCTCTGGGTAACCAAAACAAAGTCTTTAGTATTGCAGATAGTTACTTACATTGTGTTTTCACTGTTGTATCATCACATCTTAATTTTCAATTTGAAGTGTTCCACCTGCAAGACATTTGATATTTTTCTTTACAGAACATAAGACTTCCCAGTTGCTGCAATTAATATGGAAATATAGTAGCCTATGCACATATTTAGGTAGTGGGGGTGTTGTGGGATCAGTCATTTATGATATCATGGCAAGAGCTCATCTCCGAGAAATTTTTCAGGGACTTTCCTTATCAACAAAATAAATTGCAAAATTAGCACATTTTTGCATCAAAAACTGTATAATTTGGCAATATCTCTGGTAAAGAGGTTATGTCCAGCTCCAAAGGTTTATTACTTACATTTATTTCAGAAAGTGCAGAGGTACTCCTTAACAAAATTAAAGGGCCTCAGCAATGTTCTTCAATCATGCCAGATGTTTTTTAAACTGTCAGTGTCACTTAAATAAACAAAAAGATGCTCTCAAAGATTTGGTCTTAACTGATGAATGACAATAGTGAAATGTCATTGTTTCTGTTGTGAAGAAAAGAGTCCTTTAGTAACTGAATACAGGTGATAAATGATACAGTTTTGCTGCAACTTTTTCATGCTGGTAAAACTTTGCATTGTCTACTTTCCATGTCATGTGATTTGTAGATATGTCTTACAGTTGTCACTTTTCAGTTTGTTTGATGGTTTGTTTTATTTATTTGTTTATGCAGAGGCTGAGGACCAACTCCCATTTATCTGCATAATAATACCACAGGGATCCTATCTATGCAGGAGGAATAGCCTGTAGACATGGGCTTATGGCATGTGCTGATGAATCTCTAGGCCAGTAATTCAGGTTGTCATGTTGTAAAGAGTTGGATTTTATATCTAACCATTCCCTGGGACTGCTGTACAATGTTATAAGTGGACACATCATGCAAATTACTGTGCAAACCCTCTCTCAAGGAGCTGTGTAGTTTAATATCCTGGAAACAGACCAATTTACAGCCTACATTAGAAAATGGCAATCTTGTTCTTCACTGTGAGGAAAGAATCAACTTTTTTTTCAGATCAGACTTCTGACACCTTGGATACAGATCAAACCCTGGTCTCCAGAAATGCTGACCTTTTCCAAATGGACAACTGCTTCTAGATGCCTCTTTGGTTTTTTTTTGTTTTTGTTTTTTTTTTTTTGGGGGGGGGAGTTACAAGTGAAAACAGCTTGAGAATTCTTACTCTGCTTGCGAAAAGGCATCACTGTTGTATATAACCCCAGACTTTGAGTTATTTTTGTTGCTACATCTCATCTTGTTAAAGCCAGCATTTATCTAAAGTGCAAAAAGCAAATACCACAATTCATCTTACAAATAGCCTTCTTGGTCCAGATATTACTGGAGTGCTTATTTGTGTTATTCATTATGTTACAGTATGAAATGTTAGCCTGATGACACAAGGACACAGTAAGCCTTCATATTCTGTCGGTTTAAGTACTTTAACATTCTACCTCACCACAATACATACCTTCCTTCTTACCCTTTGTGTACCTGACTAATACCCTCTTGAATGCCTCTGTGGATGTCATCTCTACCACCCAATAGGTCTCCAGCCCTCTCTGTGAAAGTACACTTTCCAGGGCCAGGGAGTAGGTAGTCCTTACAACCTGATGTATATGCTACTCCTTTCCCTTCTCTCCTCCTGTATAGGTTGATTGCTTCACATTTACATAACATGATCTTGTGTATTAATATCATGTCCTTCATGTGTCATCTGGTTTCAGGTTAGAAGAGCAATAGCTTTTCCAGCCTCTGGTCAGATTCCTTCTTTTCTATCCAGCCAGTCTTTCAGGTAGTTTTCTTTTAAATTCCTTCCATCAGCCTGACATTGGTTTCCTTATATGGCCTCCAGAACTGTACCCAGTACTCAAAATGTGGTCTGACCAAGGCCCTGTAGAGGGGAGACATTATGTTTTTGTTTTTGAAATGTATCCTCCCTAAAGATATGCTCCAGCACTTCTGTTTTCTGCTGCCATTGTCCTGTCACTCTTTTCCTGGTAGTCTAAACCATAATTAACACCCCTAAATCCTTTTCCTGCTTTGTTTCCATTAGTTCTACTCCACCAACTGATGCTTAACAGCAAGATTGTCATAGCCCAACTTCAGTACTTTCTGTTTATTTACAACGAACCTCAGCTGCCATCTTTCTGCCCACTTTTTTCAGCCATTCTGTGTCTTTCAATAGACTCTTTCATATCTTCTGTTGCTGTACCTTTGTGCCATAAGTGTAGAGGGTAATCATATTCTCTGTTCCTTCAGGTATGTTCAACACAAATACATTGAAGATTACTATATCTAGAACAGACTCTACTAGTCATTTCCCAAATTCCTGACATTGTTCCTCTCACTATAACCTTTAGTACTCTACCATTCAACCAGTCAGCTATCCAGTTCTTCTGCCTGTGTCCTATTCACAGTACTACCAGTTTTCCTATTTTCCTCCTATTTGGGGCAGAATCAAAGGCCTTGCTGAAGTTCAGGTAGACAATGTATTCCTGTCAAGTTAACCTATAATTTAGTTATAAAACCAGATTAGGTCTGATTGTCAGTTTGCCCTGGCTGTGAACTCATGTTGCCTCCTTCCAGGAGATTGTCCTCTAGAAATGGTACAAGTTTTTTTTTCTCTTAGGATTCTCTCCATAACTTTCTCTGTCACTGTTGCTAAGCTAAAAGGCCTGTAGCTCTCCATATGTTCTGTGCCCCCCCACCACCACACAAGACTACCACAATCACTGTCTTCCAGCACCCTGTCATTTCTATATTAGCCAGCAATTTGTTGTAGATTCAGTGGGTCTGCCAAAACATTGGCCAAATTTCTAAGGATTCTAGGAGATGGCCTATCTAATTCTTGTGCTTTATTTTCTCCAAGAGTAGACAGTTTCCTCATAAGCTTATCCCCATTTATTCTGGGATCTGCCCACTGTTCTCCCCATTCTGCCCTGTCTTCATCTCAGGCAAGGCCTGCTTAGGCCAAATGAAGCCCTAGACAAACGACTCTGGTAACCCCCACTGCCCATCAAAAACACTCCACACCAATTCTTTTTTTTTCTTTTATCACTCTTTGTCTTACTGCTCTTACTTCCGCTTGCTCCTCCATCTTTTCAACACACCCTAGATGGCAAAGAATGCATTATAATAACTGCAGATGAAATAATTCAATTAAGGGGGTCATTAGGCCATTAGAAACCACTGGGCTCTAAATGCTCTGAGGTGCATTTTAGAGCTTTTTGCCATCCTTTTCAGTCAGTGATGGAGTGAACAAAAATTACGAATAAGAACAGAAATTCAGTCTTAGTTCAAGAAAAAAAAATACCTTGTGTCAAAGCTACAAAATAGTTTGCCACTTCCCTATCCTGCAAAAATTATAGCCATCTTCTGTATACCCTTCTGGTATTAGACTGAGATGAAGATGAAAGAACTAATATCCACAGTCACATATATTAAATTGCTGCTATCATGCATATGGACACCTTGCTTCATTACCCCTTTCCCTAAAAGACGGCCACCTTCTGTGTAACTATCTTATGTTAGACTGGGACAAAAGTGAAAGAACAAATGGACACAGTAATATATTTTAACTTGTTGCTGTCAGTATGCCTGTTTAGACTGACCTATATAAGACAACCACTTGTTACATGTCTGATGTTTGATTGTGAGAAAAGTGAAAAAAATAAAGATCACAATAATGTATTCCAGCTTGTTGTTCTCAGACATTACATATTTATTTTCTCTTTGTTGGCTGGGTACTTGGGCTGATCAAGTTGACCCTTTTAGCCACAGCCAGGGCTCAGTGAGCAAGTTCATACAGAAGGAGAGATAAGATACAACAGCAAGTGAGGGATCTTTTAGCAGGGTTTAATTTGTGCAAGAACCTTATTTGTGATGTTGCCTATATGGGCAGTAAATGTAAGTACACTGCTCTTAGACCTTCTATGTACACCTCTGAGGTTTGATTGTGAAGGAAGTTAAGGAAATAATGAGCTCCAAGAAACGTAATAAACTGGTAAACAGAAAGGCACTAAAGCAACATAGCAGGTAAAATCACTGAACCTTTATTGTCCAAATGTAAAATATAAAAAAGACATCACTGACTAAGCGCTTTCACCCTCCTGGGCATCTTCAGAGTCAGTAAGCTTCATTAAAAACAAGCTTTAAATACTCCTGTCAATTGGTACATAGTTAAACAGAACTAATAAAACAAGCAGATAATTAATTAGTTAACCCCTTAGGTGATTGTTATCCAAGTCTTAGTCTTTTGAAAAATCAATATTTTATTTTTAATGTTTTAAATTTTGTGTGGATAATTAAATAAAAACAGAAATATATAACTATTGTCATAAGTGTATATAAAATTTTTTGTGTATCAAATACAAGCTGCCTTATGTCTTAAAATGCAGGCTAGAGACAGAGTGTCATTAATACTTGGAGCATTACTGGCATCCAATCTCAGCTGCCATAAGCATTCCCTAACCTCCAAAATAGTTTTATAGTCTCCCCCAAACTCCTTTGTATAAAGCCTATCTATGACAAAGAATAAAAACTTTTTGAAATTTGGACAATTATTCGTATGAGTATACAATGAATTAGTATTTTTTTTTTATTTTTTATATCTCTGTAATGTTCTAAGATTCTTTGTCTTAGCTTTCTAGTGGTCATGCCTATATAGAATGCTGGGCAAGATAAACAAGTGGTAGCGTAAATAACCATACTTGTATTACAATTGCAGTGACCGGGACTCTTCAGGGTTCTCTTAAAATTACCTATACAGACGTAAGGGCCATCATTAATAAATTTACACACTTTACAGTTGCCACATTTAGCCATTTTGGCAGGTCTCTGTCCAAAGGATCTAGGTGTCTTCTCTAACAATTCCTTCATGTTCAAACCCCTACTATTTATAAAAGTTGGAGTTCTACCTAATATGTCATGCAAATCTACGGGGATAATATTTTCCCAAGCGTTATAGATAGCACTCTTAACTTCAAATGCTGAGAAATTGTGTTGTAATACCATTCCTGTCGGCACATTTTTTCTATCAAATTTATATTTGTGGTTAATAACTTTATCACCCAACCTATTTGAGTCATGCAAGATGGGAACAAAATCGGTAGACCTTCTTCTAATTACTTCATTTTGAAGCGTCGTGAGCATATCAAGCGGGTAACACCTTTGGACAAATAAATCACTCAATATTCCTAGTTCAGTTATAAAAATATCGTCCTCACTGACAATGCGGGACAACCTGATCATCTGGCCCTTGACTACATTCCTCTTCACATAGGAAGGATGGCAGCTCTTGTAGTGTAAAAATGAATTACTATAGGTTTTCTTTCTATACAAACTGGATTCTATTTTACTATTTTTGATATATAATTGTAAATCCAAGTAGTCAATACTCTTGTTGTCAACCTTGTGTGTAAATTTTAAGAATGTAGTAGTGTTATTCAAATATGTTACAAATTCTTCCAATTCATCACGTGTACCCTTCCAAAAAAACAAAATGTCGTCCAAGAATCGTAAATATGTAGACATCTTGGTCTTGAATTCAGATGTCAACACAAAACGGTCTTCCCATTCTGCTAGAACAAGGTTGGCATATATGGGTGCACATTTAGCGCCCATAGCAACCCCAGTGGACTGTCTATAGTATTCATCTTCGAAACCAACATAGTTATTGTCCAAAACCATTTGCATGAAGTCCACTAATAAGCCCTTCTTGTCCTGATGTAAATTGGTGTGTTTATCCAAACTCCTACCAAACCAATCTAGACCAATATCATGAGGGATTACTGAAAATAAATTAATAACATCAACTGTTACTAATAAACATTCCCCCAGATGTTCATAAGACAAAATTATAAGGCAGTCCAAGCAGTGCCAAGAATCTTTTAATATATAAGGCAACCTGTCCAAGATCTCCTTAGTCATAATGTCTATGTACAAAGCTAATGGTTCAGTTTGGAGCATTTAGCTGCAACTATTGGTCTAAAAGGTGGATTGGTTATATTTTTATGGATTTTGGGTATGCCAAAAAGAATGGGCATGACCGGGTGTTCCACCTGTAAGTATTTGTGCTCCTCTGCATCTATAATTCCTTCACATACCATCTCATAGAGCTGCCAGTCTATTTTGGTGTATGCCTTCTGAACTTTAAATTTTGAAACTAACTCATATGTGTTGGAGTCACAAACAATACTCTGCATCTGCATTGAGTAATCAGTGTTGGTCATAATGACTACTCCTCCCCCTTTATCTGGTTTCATACCCCTGTATTCATTATTACCAGAAAGCTCCTTTAAGCAAAATACTTCTGCAGATGTTAGGTTACTGTCGTGCACTACCTGTCTGTTGCCAATAAGACGCCTAATTTGTGTTATACATAGATGTTCAAAGGCCAAAACCGCAGGGTGGTATGGGGGTATAAATGTACTACTTCTTTTAATGGTAAACTTTTGCAACTCTCTATCCACCCTTTGTTTGGTACTAAAAAATATTTTGAGATTCAATTTTCTTGTGTATAACTTTAAATTAATAAGTACTTTACTGATGTCATATTTAAAGTCAGGGGCAAAAGAAAAACCTTTTTTCAATAAACTAAGGTGGCTATCCGTGATCTCTAAACTGGAAAAATTGTAAACGTGAAAAGATTCATCCCCTAAGATGGTAGGGCCTTCCTTGGTATTATTCTCCGAAGATGAATTCGACGTAATGTCAGGAGAATATTGGGTTGTATCAAACAATGACTCAAAGTAAAAAGCTGGACTCTCAGTAGGTGGAAGAATAGATGAAGTATATGTACAAATACCATTCATCTGTGGTGCCAATTTTTGTTGTTATTGAAATTCAAGTTTGAGTTGTTCCTCCTCTGTCCCCCACCCCTCCAATTGTTCCCTGTATACCCCCCCTTGTCTCTGGGGTACCCTCTGATCCACCTGGTCTCGTGGATTGCCTCGGTTCCTCAGCCTGTCTGACCGTCTTAGTTGAGGTTGATTCTCTAAAAAAAAACTCTTCATCCTCTTCTACCGCCAAGTGTATCTCTTCAACTACCCCCTCTTCTTCAGTTAAAACTGTGTTTCTCCTTATATCCCTTTCATGATTAACATCCCTGTTAACATTAGGTAAATGATAAGCTCTTTTTTCTTTATATTCAGCAGTATCCCTTAATATCTTTTTCTGTTTCCTTTCCATACTGACCTTGACAAATCTTTCAAGTTCAATTGTGATTCTATCAAGTCTACTTTTATTGCTTTCTAAAAGTAGATCATTCGTGATACTCTGCTTAAGGGTAAGTAATTCATTTTTTTTAGACACTAAGCCTGTTGTTGTTCTCTCTAATAATGATTCTCATTAAATCCAACCCGGTTCTATCAAAAAGTTCCAACATGTTGTTGTATGCCTTGGTGTTTGCCTCTATCCCCATAGGTATTCTGTATACTCTCAGTCCTTTTGGTACTATGTGAAGAGGAATGTAGTCAAGGGCCAGATGATCAGGTTGTCCCGCATTGTCAGTGAGGACGATATTTTTATAACTGAACTAGGAATATTGAGTGATTTATTTGTCCAAAGGTGTTACCCGCTTGATATGCTCACGACGCTTCAAAATGAAGTAATTAGAAGAAGGTCTACCGATTTTGTTCCCATCTTGCATGACTCAAATAGGTTGGGTGATAAAGTTATTAACACAAATATAAATTTGATAGAAAAAATGTGCCAACAGGAATGATATTACAACACAATTTCTCAGCATTTGAAGTTAAGAGTGCTATCTATAACGCTTGGGAAAATATTATCCCCGTAGATTTGCATGACATATTAGGTAGAACTCCAACTTTTATAAATAGTAGGGGTTTGAACATGAAGGAATTGTTAGAGAAGACACCTAGATCCTTTGGACAGAGACCTGCCAAAATGGCTAAATGTGGCAACTGTAAAGTGTGTAAATTTATTAATGACGGCCCTTACATCTGTATAGGTAATTTTAAGAGAACCCTGAAGAGTCCCGGTCACTGCAATTGTAATACAAGTATGGTTATATACGCTGCCACTTGTTTATCTTGCCCAGCATTCTATATAGGCATGACCACTAGAAAGCTAAGACAAAGAATCTTAGAACATTACAGAGATATAAAAAATAAAAAAAAATACTAATTCATTGTATACTCATACGAATAATTGTCCAAATTTCAAAAAGTTTTTATTCTTTGTCATAGATAGGCTTTATACAAAGGAGTTTGGGGGAGACTATAAAACTATTTTGGAGGTTAGGGAATGCTTATGGCAGCTGAGATTGGATGCCAGTAATGCCCCAGGTATTAATGACACTCTGTCTCTAGCCTGCATTTTAAGACATAAGGCAGCTTGTATTTGATACACAAAAAATTTCATATACACTTATGACAATAATTATATATTTCTGTTTTTATTTAATTATCAGCACAAAATTTAAAACATTAAAAATAAAATATTGATTTTTCAAAAGATAAAGACTTGGTTAACAATCACCTAAGGGGTTAACTAATTAATTATCTGCTTGTTTTATTAGTTCTGTTTAACTATGTACCAATTGACAGGAGTATTTAAAGCTTGTTTTTAATGAAGCTTACTGACTCTGAAGATGCCCAGGAGGGTGAAAGCGCTTAGTCAGTGATGTCTTTTTTATATTTTACATTTGGATAATAAAGGTTCAGTGATTTTTCCTGCTATGTTGCTTAAGGAAATAATGAACCCACTGCCCCCCATGAAATACACATCTCTGGTCAGGGCTGGTTTCAGACAATGTGGGGCCTTGGGCAGAGATTGAGGATGCCCCCCAGTAAGCTGTGTCAAAATAATGTTATTTATATGGAAGTCTGGGGTCACAAGGCTTGCAGAATCTCTGGGGGTCTAGATGTTCTCTGGTGCATTTTATAACTTATTTTTGAATGTGAATTACCTAACTGTCTTTTTTACTGGCTTCCAAAAGATTTATGCATATGCCGTAGAATATAGTGTGCCCACAGATAACATTTGTGATATTTTTTCATACATGCACACATATACAGATACTACCTCTGATAAGCCAGATGCATCATAAGACACACACACACACACACACACACACACACACACACACACACACACACACACACACACACACACACACACACACACACACACACTATCACACTGCACTTTCGCATGCATTTGAGTTGTTGTAAGAAACCAGGGCACCTGGACAAAACTTACAGAGACGTTTGAGTTGGTAAAAAGCTTCTTTATTTATGGGGGCATCAAACTATGAAGTATTTGGGAATCATAATTAAAAGTATGCATGATACAACAGCCAAGGACATATGGAATGAGAAGGCTATAAAAATAGTTAAAAAATCAGTCATGGAAAATGACGTATGATGAATGATGTTACCAGACCCATCTGGTAACATATGGATTGATGCTCGAATGGGGAATAGTGTCAAAGGCTTTGGCCAGGTCAAGGTAGGTGGTGTGCACCATCTTCCCCTCATCCATGGCTTTGGTGACTTTCTCAAAAAAGTCAACCAAATTTAGTAGACATGACCTCCTCTTGATGAAGCCAAACTGTTTGGGATCAAGTGTTTGGAGGTTGTCAATGTCCTTGTTGATGAGGTCCATGATAATCCATTCCATGGCCTTGCAGATCAGGCTAGTTAGGCTGATGGATCTATAATTTCCTGGATCAGTGTACACTCCACCTTTGTGTAAAGGGATGATAATAGCTATCCTTCACTCAGCTGGGACGGAGCCAGTACTCAGGCTTTGGTTGAATAGGGTGCCTAGTGGTGCTGCAAGTTCTTGCCTGTGTTCATGTAGCATGCAGCCTGGGATGTTATCGGGTCCCATGGAAGCAGTATTTTTTGCCTTTGAGAGAGCAGTGATAACCTATTCCTTAGATATAAGGGGAAGGGGGCGAGTACTGGGAATGTCCTGATTTACTGATGGGGGAGTACAGAGGGGTAAAGTTTTTGCTGAATCTGTCAGCCAGCAAGTTTGCTATATCTACGGCATTTGTATATGTAGTGTCCTTGACTACCAGTTCTGAACAGATCTGGGTGCTTCCTTTGAGGTTGCGGACATATGTGAAGAAGGCCTTATGATTGTCTCTAGTAGATGTGGCCAGTTTGGACTTGAAGTTTGCTTTGAAGGATTTCACTAAAGCTCTTTGCTTGTTCAGGCTAAGGAGACATTGCTTCCAAGTGGGCACCTGCTCCTTCTTGGTCTTGGACAGCAATTTTTTCCTTTTGTTATAGAGTTTATTTATTGGAGATGTCCACCAGACAGGTTTACTCTTCCTTGCAGAGGATGATTTAGTCCTGTCAGGTATGTCTCTTTCCCTGCATCTGTATAAATGCTTGTATGGTGCTTTGGTGTAGTTTTGGATATTGTTGCCAGTTCCTACAGAGGGGAATGGGGCTGTGAAACTATTTATACCATCCCTCAGGAGGCTGTAATCAGCTTTGGAGAAGTTTTTATGTCTGATACTAGCTAGAGGAGGGCTGGGGGAGATGATGACTTTGAAAGTGACTGCTTTAGGTCGGATCTTACCAGGGAGGATGATACTATAGGGATGCTGCAGTGGTTACTCATGTTGGTTAATACCAAGTCGAACATATTATCACCCCTTGTGGGGGTATCAACTAGCTGTTCCAAGGCATTTGCATTGAGAAAATCAAGGAATCTTTGGGCATTTGTGCTCTGGCATGAGTAGTTCTTCTATGTTTGGGAAGTTAAAGTCACCCAGGATTAGGGTAAAGGGTTAAATCTTGATAGATTTGAACAGGTCCAAGTATGGACTGGGCATCTTGAGTCAGATTTGGGGGCTGGTAGCAAGCTATGATTTGAACAGGGGTCTTGTTAATGGCTAACTGCACCCGGAGTGTCTCCTGTGCGTCATGCTGTTTGACCAGCCTGGAGGTGTGTATGTCTTTAATGTATATTGAAACTTCACCTCCTTTGGCTTTACTGCCCACAGTTTGGTGTCTGAATGTATGATAGGATGAGTAACCAGGTAAGGCTGGGGTGCTGTCCGCAGCTTTGAACTAGGTTTCTATGACTTCACAGATGTCAGCATTTTCCAGGGTTAGGAATGCTTGCAATGAGTGCAGTTTCATGTTTAGACTCCTAGCATTCAGCAGCATGACCTTTAATTTGTGTTTTGTTGAAATTTTTATGTTGGTAGTTTTAACCTCATCACTTTTCCTAAAAAAGGCTCAACTAGGCATCAATCCATATGTTACCAGATGGGTAGCAAACTGGCTCACTGATAGAACCCACGTAGTTAAAATAGGGGAAGCCACTTCAAGCAGTAGACCTGTAACAAGCGGCACACCCCTGGGTTCAGTTTTGGGGCTGCTGTTATTTGGGATATACTTTTCTGAGGTGCAGGCCAAAACCAGTGGGCTATGGGTGATGAAATTTGCAAATGACTGCAAGCTGGGTGCTGTCATCAATTCCCCTAGTGATGTGGACATCCTCCAAATGGTCTCATTCAGACAAATGACTGGTGTCAGAAACATGGCCTCAAGCTGAATACCAAAAAATGCATCATCATCCCCTATGGGGAGAGTGACATCCCCACAAATTATCACATTAATAACAATGTCCTAAGCACTCAATCAGTCGTGAGGGATTTGGGCCCCCAGGTTGATAGCAACCTGACTTTTGACTACCATGTTGATTTCATTGTACGGAAAGCCTTCTACATGGTCCACCTCATAAGTAAGGGTATCTCATCCAGGGACAAGGAGGTCATAACATCCCTGTATTCTTCCCTTATAAGGCTCATTATCGAGTATAATGCCCCTTTCAGCATGTACCTTGCAAAGCACATGCAGCAGCTGGAGAGACCACAGAGATTCCTCACCAGGAGAATCCAGGGCCTCAAACATCTACCATACACAGACAGGCTAAATGCCCTATCCCTCTACTCGGTTTCATATAGACTCCTCAGAGGTGACCACTGTCTGGCATACAAGAACCCCACCTCGATGGGACTTCTGCATATCCACAAGTCAAGTTCCACTTGAGTAACCCACATGCGCGGCCTCAACCTGGTCTGTGACATCAACAAGACTTGTTGTTGGGACAAATTTGTGTCCCAGAGACTCCCCCATCTATGGAATAGACTCCCTCTCCACATCAAGCAGTGGACCTCTTTGCCCCTTTTTAAGCGCAACCTGGATAACTGAATGGGAAACAGAATATATACCCCTTGGATACCATCCATGTCCCTGCTGGACAGGGGCATTGGGTGCTGATTTTTCTAAACATGGGCTAAACTCTTGGCTAGGCTTATAAAGGCCTCGAGCCAATAGCCTAGTAACCTCCTATGATCCTATGTACATGGATTTGAACCACAAACTACTGGCAATAAAGATGTTTTGGTCCCGTTAATATATAAGGTCAGGCTTATTTTTATAAACCCAAAGAGGAGCTATGGGTCAGGATAGAACAAGAAATAAAAGACTACTTTTGGGAAATGGGGGTAGGTCTAGAGTGGGATGGTATAAACTGCTATTGCCAAGGGAGCAAAGAGGTTTGGTGCTCCCTTTCTTGAGGCAATGCATTTAGTCAGTCTAGGTTAGATTAATATATCTACTACAGTTGGATTGTTATACTTCTAATTGGAAATCTATGATGTTAACAAAATCTTGACCAAGAGGTGAGAGTATAGGACTCACCTTTTGGAAACAGTTTCATAGAAGTGATTAAGGCCTATTTGCAGAGCACTACATTTACAGAAAAGAGAGAGGGGAACCCCCAGCCATGGTGATACTAATTGAACTGAGGAACCAATAGGCATCCAGGAGGAAAATTATCTGTAGGACATATAAGACATTAGAAGGAAGTAGTGATGATATGGCTAGAAAGACGAGAATGAGTTGGAAATGTCATTTGGTAAAGAAATGTACAGCAGAGCAGTGACTTAACATCTGTAATGCTCTGAGATATGCAACATAATCAAGAGCACTCAGAATTTTTGGCAGAAATTGTTTGCATAAATATTTTTATAGTCCAGACAGGGTGCATACATTTTATCTGCAGATTTATCATATTGCATGAGATGTGAGGGGATGTGATAGGTGAATGGGAACAAGTTTTTTGAGGTTATAGTAAACTAGTCATTCATATGTGGTGGAAGGTATCCTAGGTAAACCTTTCAGGTTAACAAAAGAAGCTCTGCTGTTTAATATGGTTCAGGATACCAAAATAGCTTTGACTTGTCAACTATTAATGATGTTAATTATGCTCTGGCCAAGAAGGTGGTTGCAAGGAATTGGAAGCCATGCCTCCAGCTTTCAATCAAAGATCAAAGAAGTCCAACAGGCAAAGAGATTAGAGATAAGGAAATTAGAGGGCTTGGGGTCAAGGTAGACAGATGACAAAGGCATAAATGGGCAATATGGGTCATTTACAAGTGAGTTGATGCTGAAAATATAAAGCAATTTATTTGGAGATGACTGGCTAGTCAGGCCCTCTGAAAGATCAGTGTAGCAGACTGTAAGATTAGGTAAAGCTGGTAGAAATGCTGTGTAGGGAGGCATAATGGGACAGAAAAGTACTGTAAACTGAATTCAGTGATACAGTATGGGGAGCACAGCACTGAGGACTAATAGTGACAGGATGGGACACTGGACTGAGAGGCAGCAAGGAACACAAGGCAAGTGTTGATGTTCTTAATTGTTTATAGGAGTATTTTTAATTCCTTCTTTAGTTTGTGGTTATTATTAATATTGGTGTTAGGAAGTCAACCTAATCTAAGTTAATGGAAATGTCTCTCAAGTTAATAGCACAGTTATACATATCAGAAGTTATCTGTAATTGCAAGTGATATAGGCAGGTTTTTATTAGGCCAGCCACTTGTGCAGAAACTTCAAAGTGCACCATGCATGTAAACTGTGCATCTTGTAAGTAAACTTATTTTCTATGCAATAAATGAGAAATATGGGCAAAAAAACTCACAAAGAGACAGGGAGACATGCATACTCCATGCAGAAACAACCATAGTCAAGATCTCAATAAAAGAACTGAGCACAATGAGATGGCATTGCTACTCACTGCATCACTGTGATAAACATTTGACTTTCACACACACATCTTACCTAGATCCACCAAAGATAAGCATTTATTATGTACACTGTTAATATCTGACTGTGATAGAAAATGAAAAATATTATGATCATCTTGTTACTCTCAGATATGCTGCAATATGTCCCCCCAACACACACACATATATACTTGCATTAGTGATAGTAATGATGGTTTTACACTGATTCTAGCAAACACACTACATTGTGTGACACTACTAGTGCCAAGCCATGTCAGTTACTCTTTGATCAAAGAACAGCATGGGTAAATAAATGTCATACACAGTCACTGTTACCATCGATTACAGTGACTTTATTTTTGTGTGCACCTCAGAAGTTTAATTGTGAGAGTTAAAAAAAGGCTACAGGAAAGCATTCCAACTTACTTCACACAAATGCACATTAATTCTGCACAGTTTAACTCGATCACAACACTAGGGTCAATCATTTTGATCTCTAGACAGCTACAGTACCCACCCATCAGCAGTTATATCTACTTTGTTGACTGTGTATGCCTTAGCTATCTGACTGAGGTTAGCAAATAATAGTCACAATAAACTATTTCAAGTTTGTTTCACAGTAACAATTTTAAATTCTGAGATTTCTGAGTGTGAGTCCTGGAACTGTGAGACTAAATATGCAAAAATGAGATGTTATATGTACTAAGTTTGAGATCACTGTGTCTTGGAGTATTCCCTTTTCTCAAAGGTATAGTGATCTTGGAATTATTAAATATAAGTAACAGTAGTATAGGGAATGCAGGGTGGCTTGCCACCTGCAGATACATAAATAAATAAATAAATAACTTAATGAACAGTAAATTTTGATATTCACTGCTCTCCTTTAATTTTTTTCAAAATTTAGGACTCACAATTATGGGTTTGAAAATTTCAATAGAGAGTGTGGTTTTATACAATCAGTAGCCACAGTAAAGTAGTCCAGCTTACAAATGCATAGTAGTGACGAAGAACCAGATTAATGTCTGTTTAACTGAGCAAACAACAGCATAGCTAGTCATGCTCATCCATAGACAGCCCCTGTACTTAATAATTATAGCCACTTTTTGACAGCGTACACCTCAGATGTCTGACTATGATAAAGATATATATATGTTATGTATTTATCATTTACTGATTGGGTTAGTCCTACTTGGTCTGCAGCTTCTTTTCAAAGGAGACTGGAAATGGCATTCATATAGAGTAAGAGAAATTCAGCCAGGGTACTGGGGAAATTTCTTTATTTTTTGTTAAGTGCCATGGGATCTTTTACATCTACCTGAGCTAGCACCAACTCAGGCAGATGGTTTGTAGGTTGTTGCTAAGCTAACAACCACTAATGCCCTCACAAGCCTAACTGCACACCCCAAACCATTCTGGTCCCAACTATCATACAGGGAGTGTGTTAGTAGCCAGGTAGCTAAGGATTTGTATAGGGTGTTAGAATAATACTTTTCTTAATGATGGCCTCTGTCCATAAGGGACATGGGGACCAGACCAGGGGTAAATTTACGATTTCCCATCCAATTGTCAAGGTTTTGTTTGAATAGCACAGGGATGAACTTTGTTTTGGATGGGGGTGTATTCTATAGGTGGGGATCCTTTTGGGACACATATCTGTCTCTCCAGCACATTCTATTTATGTCACAAGTAAAGTGCAGATCCCTTAAACTAGTGTTTATGGTGCTGTTTATTTTGTGCATGTGCAATATATTGATCAGAGCTTGGTCTGAGAAGCCCTGTAAGCCAGGCAAAGATTCCCTCTCAGCAGCTTACAGGAGACTGAATACAGATACAGAGCCTTTAGCTGGTCAGACTAGGACATGGTATTCATGCTCTGAATTCTTCGGGTGAGAAATGTTTGTGAGAGTTCCAACTATTGCAAGTGTCTGGTTAGATACATGCCAAAAGGGGGAGTTGTATTCAATGATAAGTCTGACAAGGGCAGAGTGAGTGGTACTATAACTTCCTTGGACCTGGATGGCATACCCTTATCAGCTGGGTGGCACAGAACGATTGTCTTAGCATCTTAGCTAAACATTGGTAAAAAGGCCAGATTGCTGTCTAGTTATGTTCCCAGATCCATTACTACCAGGTCAATTTGTAGAGGCATTTTATCAATGAAATAATTAACTTGAGTTGACAGTTTCCCAAAAGACATAATGCATTTTTTGGCATTGAGTTTTTGGCCATGGCTTTGGCACCAGTCATTTGTCTGTGTTAAACCCACTTGAAAGATATTTGTGCCTTGGGGGGAATCTATAAAAGCTCCAAGTTCTACAGTCATCTGCGAACCTGGTGAGTCAGAGGTCTTTAATGTTAGTCTTGAGTTCTGAGAATTAGATACCAAACAAGACCAAGCCTAGCATGGAGCCCTGGGGTACCCCACTGGTGACCTGTCTCTTGGTGGAGGTGGTCTTACTGATTCTGACTTCTTGGGTCCTGTCTGTGAGCCAGCCTGCAATCCAGCAAGTTATGTAACAGTTTAAGCTTAGCTCAGAGAGCTTGTCAACAATATCTGAGTGGGGTATTATATCAAATGTCTTAGCCAGGTCAAGATACACAGTGTGCACTGTTTTAGCCTCATCCATTGCCTTGATGACCCTCTCAAACAAGTTTACCACGTTAAGTAGATATGACCTTTCCTTAACAAAGCCAAATTGGAATGGGCAGTGTCTGTAGGTTGCCAATGTCCTTATCTGTCATTTGCATAATAATTCATTTCATGGCTTCGCATACTAGGCTTGTTAGAATGATGGTTCTTCAGTTCCCTGGGTCAGTTGATGGTCTGCCCTTGTAGAGGGGAATGACTGTTGTGGTCTTCCATTCACTTGGAACATAGCCTGTTAAAGAGTGTTTCAAGTAGTCCTGATAGGCCATGTTTTACACTTTTCAGCAGGCAACCGGGGATGATGTTGGGACCCATGGAGGCAGTGTTCTTGGCTTTAGTGAGTGCTGTCAACACCTGGTCCCTACTGATTGCTGGGGGAAATATGTTGGAGGGGATTTCACATGGTGGAGCTGGGAAGGGAAGTGGGGTGTGAAGTTTGAGCTGAATTTATCAGACAATAGATTTATTGTGTCACCCAAATCAGAGTAGGTGGTACCGTTCACCACTAGTTCAGCACATTGTTGTATGTTACCTCTAAGTTTGGTCTTTTTGGACTTAGTTAGACCTCTTAGTTTCTTGTTTAGTTGTATAAGAGAGCACTTATCTTTAAGGGAGTTGCTTTTCCTGATTTTAGTCATGCGTTTTCTTCTTTTATTATACACCTTGTGCAGGTGAGGATTCCACCAGTGGGATTTTTTTCGGTGTTTGTTTGGGGTTTATTTCTGGTAGACACAAAAGCCTTTTTGCAGCATTCATGTTTATATAGTGAATTGTGAATAATTATGGATGGGTAGTCATGGTCTTGGGGTTGGGAAGCCTTGAATTTTGACATACTGTCACGTAATATGATGTAGTTTGCCTTTGAATAGTTCCTGTCACTGGTTTAGCTGGATTTTCTGAGCTGATTTTTACTTCAAATGAGTCAGCTTTGTGATCCAACCTCACAAGTGATGATGTGACACAGGGGGAGGTGGGGTTGTGCAATGTTATCCCATGTTGATGAGTAACCAGATCCAGTATATTTGATCCTCTGATTGGAGCAGGCACTGTCTGTTTCAAGGTGTTTATGCTAATGAAGTCCAGGAAGCATTGTGCCTGTGAGTTTGAGGCAGTGTAGATTTCCCAGTCTAAAGAAGGGTAGTTAAAATCACCCATGAATAGGGTGTTTGATTGGATGGTGAGCACCTCTAGTAGGTTTAGGTAAGAGTCATGAGACTCTAGGGATATAGATGGTGACCTGTAGTTAGCCATGATATGGTGAGGGGGCCTTACTAATGGTGACTTGCATGTGGATGAGCTCCATGGTGTCATCCTGTTTAACCAAACTAGAGGTATGTTTGTTGCTAACATAGATTAACACATCTCCACCTTTGTCCCCAGTCTGTGCCATTGTTGGTCTAAATGTGTGGAAGGCACTGTAGCTGTGCACTTCTGGAGTGCTTTCAGTGGCTTTAAACCAAGTCTCAGTCAAGGCGCAAATGTCTACATTCTCCAGAATGAGAAGGGCTCGAAGAGTTTTGAGTTTTTTGTTTAGGCTTCAAGCATTGCGCTGTAACCTCTTAAGATTGCTTGTAGACTTTTCACTATGTTAGTAGTTTTGTCTTTTAGGAATTGCCTCAAAAAAGACACTAAAGGGGTGGTTCAAGTTTTAGCCAATATCTGAAAGTCTAGTGGGGACAGGTACAACCCATCCTTAGCAAAGCAATGTGGCCTTTTGACCATGTTCTTCCATGCTGACAGATATTGGATCCCTCTGGAGTGATACCAGAAACTAAGCCAATTATTAAAATCAATCATTTTATGTTTATACTGTGGCATCATTCTTGGTGAAGGTAGAATGCTGCTCAATGCAGGGCTCATACCTATCTGTGGCACATATTCCGAGAGATCCATTATGTCACTTTTCATATAGCTCAGTGTGGTATGTCTCAGGTATTTACACCCACATGGAATATGATAAAATCATATTGGTACCTAGGGTGCAGTAACTTGAGTGTGTGCATGATATTGCAGATCCTGACTCCAGATAGGCAACTAACTGTTATCTTCTCCTTGTCCAACCTGGGAAGTGGGGCATCTGTCTGTCACACAATGGAGTTCCCAATGACAAGAATATTAGGTAAAGTGTATGCTTGCCTTATGGGCTTTGCACTTTGTGGGGCCATTAGGTGTAGGCTTATGCAAGATATTTGGTGTTGCTTTTGGTTTATGCTTTAGTGATTTCTGAGGAGCAGTGTTGCCATTAGTTGGCTTTGGAGGTCTTTGAGATTTGGGAAGGTTTCTTTTAAGTGTCTTAATATATGACAGTCTGTGTGTTTGGTGAATAGTATGTGTAAGAGATTTAGTGTAGGTATTCCTGACAATCTTATTTGTATGTGAGATTTTTGTCTCACAGGAAGTTGTGTATTTACATCTCTTGCATAACGTGTGATTTTCTTTAATTATTAATTGGTTGTCTGAGAACATGAAGCAAGTGTTACATTGCCTTAGGATGCTCAAATCTACCAGGCTGGCCACAGAGTCATTGCATATTCATGTTGTCTGGTCCTATAATATGTTTGACTGTTTAGGATTAAGGACTGGGTTTTAACAGTGGTCTCCTAGGGTAGTTTCTGGGGTTAAGGGCAGAATGTTATATAATGCTCAGATAGGGTAGTTCTAGTTGATGCACAAGTAGCTGCTCTAAGCTTATTTCTGTACAATGCCACACTGTTTAACAGGTTTTCTATCTAATCCTAATTTTATAGATGAATTTTACTGTTGAGGTGTTTGATATTATACAGGGAAACTGCTAACCACTGCAGCCTGCTGGGCAGCTCTGCGCAGAGAAGAAAAGCTTGAAAACTGACTTATATGTCCTTTAGCCAATAAATAACCGCACATTGAGCTTCCTGCAGTGCTTACCAGGTCAAGCTCAGAGAGAACAGGTAAACATCTTTTGCTACAAGATGTCTGATTCTACAATTTCTTAATGTAAAAGCTCAGCAAAGGCAGCTCTCAAGAAAAGCTTATACAATGGTATCACATCTGAAGGTTGGCACACTCAGGAGTACAGTACTCCATTATGCTGCAGTGTAGTGTCAGTAAAGGCTAATGAATGCACGCACATGCCCACAGCCTTTTGGTAATGGCTGTAATGGCTGCAGTAATGTATTTTGACTTTATTTCACAAAAAATGTAGCCACAGTAAAGTATTACATCTTTTTTCACACAAATTAGATATATAGAGGCAGAAAACTGTTAAACTTCCACAGTTAGTTATTTTTATCCACAGACATTCTCCATACCCAACTGTTATTGCAACTCTGTTGACTGCCCACACCTTAAAGGTCTGAGTGGGATAAAAATACAGGTCACAGTAATTTATTTTAACTATATTTCTCACAAACATGGCCACAGTAAAATATTCCAACTTACCTCACAGAAATGCACAATAGTCTTGCAAAACTAGATAACATGAAAAGACGACAGCAGAGTCAGACACTTTTATCCTCAGACAAACCCTGTACCCAGCAATTATAACAACTTTGTTGACAGTATTCTCCTCAGATGTCTGACTATAATAAAGTAAAATCAAATCTTAATTTCATATTTCTTGCAAGTTAGTACCTTCCCTCTGCCTCACATTATAGCAACTCTCTCTGCAATGCATTATTCCACTACATTGTCAATATGTAAATATGATGTACTAGGACTTTTGTGCTATAGCCATAAGCTCACTAATGTTTTTACTATTCATTTATGTGCACTTTTTATACTTTTCTGGAATTCCCAGTCTATGTATGAAATATTTCTAGTTTAGATGTTCACTATCCTAATCAATACACTGAAGTAAAACTAAATTAGTAAATGGACACTAGAATTTATTTCAATTCTTTTTCAGAGAAGCACACAACAGCCAGTCACTTCTTTAGTCCTGCAAAGCTGTCCCCTGCACATATCTGTTTTTTTCTGTCTGTAAAAAAAACATCTACTACAGTCTGTTCCATCCTTAATGAGCTGCACCTCAGCCAAAGCATTCTTTTGCAGATTCTTAATACATTGCCACTGGAAATCCCATTTCCATTGCAGCCATCACATTCACTATTCATTGTGAGTTTTCTGATCCTTGCCATGTTGGCCATGATATACACAATAAGAGTGTCATTGAAGCAATGTGATTCATTATCTAGATTATGCATGGGTTGGAGAAGAAAAACTGCAAACTGAATGGTAAGGTGTGCCTCACCTAACCCATACAGTGCCACAGCAGCAGCAACAGCATTTCTTTAGTTAAAAATAAATAAATATGTAAATTCTGAAAAGCACTCCTAGTTGGATGGCACCATAGACATTTGCCTAGTTCACCTATTGCTAAGGTCAGCCATAATCCTAGCATGGTACCCTTTTCTTAACTTCCATTTTGAAGACTGATGCAAAGTATTTATTCTGTGTCTCTGACTTTGCTTTTTTCCATCCTTCTCTGATCTCCTTCCTATCTGGCCAATTCTGGCCTTCCTTTCCTTTCCTTCTTTTGCTATGTACCTAAAAAAGCCTTATCTTCCTGGTATCTTCTGCTAATTCTCTTTTGACTTTAACCTTTGTTTCCTTTGCTATCTTTATTGCCTTTTTAGCTAGCCATCTTGTACTATGCCTCCTCCACCTCCTCATCCTCTTCTTTACATCTCTTATAGGTCCTGTCTTTTCCACTAATTGCTAGCTTTGCATTCCTATGTAGCTACACTGGACTTCTTGTTTTTTTTTTTTGCCTCTTTCTTACATACTTTTCATAGTACTGAGGACTGCATCTGGCCCATAGCCCTGACTACCCCACCCTGACCCATTCTGGATCCCTTTTTCCAGTCTTCAGATTTTTTCCCCATAATCTGATGATTTCATGTGCTCTTCCCTCCCATATGAGTAAGGTTTTGGGATCGTGTAGAAGTCTACCATGGTCAGTCATTAGTGCAGGTTGGGATATCTCATCATACCACCAAAAGCCTGGATTCTATTAGTGAAAGCACACGAGAACCAGCTGGGAGGGGGCAGCTGTACCTTTCAAAGGGATAGTCTACTACAGCATTAGCCCCATAGCAGTGTTTGTAGAAAGCTGCTAGCAGGAGATTCTAAATGTGGTTGTGATTGCCTTGATAGATTACTGAGCATGAAGAAATGTGCATTTCTACATGAGTTTTGGTCTAAGTATGATCAGTAGGTTTATTTATTTATCTATCCTTTGTTGACCAGGTTAGTCCACTAGGCTAGCAGCCTCTTTTCAGGGGAGACCCAAGCTGGCATTGACACTATTAGAGGAAATTTGGCCATGGCATCAGGCAACTTCCCCTACAACACTCCCTGCTTTCATTCCAAGTGCAGTGATGGATAAGAGAAGCAGGGAGAAAACAGAAAACAAAAAAAGGAGTCAGTTGTGAGTCACAAAATTGATGGAAAGGATGTTGCCAGTACAGTTTGTGGTGCAAACAAGGAGATTGGTGGATCCAAGTTGTTTAATATGGAAGGAAAGGCAGGTGAGCCTTGTAGAGAGGGAGATGGTGTTGTTACCGAGATAGACAAGGCAGTCAAGCCTTTTCAAAGGCAGTGTATGGATTTGGAAGAAAAGGCAGCTGTGCCTTTGATTGACTCAGAAGATATTTTTCAACAAAGCCTCTTTGAGGAAGAGGTTTCAACACAAGAATGTGTTGTAACAATCCTCCCATCAAGTGTTGTGGGATGAGTTACTTATGGACATGGTTGATTTGCGTGAACCAGAGAGCAGTAAAGATATGTCCTAAGGTGAGTTAATGAACACAGTTCAGAAGGAGGGTGTTCAACAAGCAGAAGAGTCATCAGTAAAAGGAAAATCGTATGCAGAAATGGTAAAGGTAGAAGCCAAAAAAAGGAAAGAAGAAAAAGAAAGTAACAGGTATAAAAAAGAGACTATTGTATGAATTAAAAAGAAAGAAGATACTGAACTGGACAGATATAAGGTATAGGATGAAGTAATTACAGTATTAGGAGTTAAAGCAAGTGAGGTTAAAAGCTTATATATATATATATATATATATATATATATATATATATATATATATATATATATAAACAAAGAGACATTTTGTGACATTATTTTTGAGACTGGTCAAATAATGGAAAAGTTTCTAGATGAATATGAGAAGAAGAAAACCCGTAAGCTGTGGAATTTATATCTATTCAAAACTTTTTATAGAGACACAAAGAAAATATTAATATACAATTTATGACTGAGGTAGAAAAAGAGACTTTAAAAAGATATTTATCAAAGTTATGCAAAGATGTATTAGATATGTCAAAGGTATGAGATAATAGAGGTTTGTGGACTATGGTGTGGGGTTACAATGTGCTTTTGAAAGTTGAAAATAAGAAAATTATACATATGCCAAGCATTATAAATGTAGAAGGAGATAAAGGCAGGGTGAAATACTGCTGGCATCCTAAAACATGTTTTCTATATGGAAAAACTGATCATTTAATTAATAATGTGTTAAAATAAGATGTTTTTATGTGGCAAGACAGGATATGATATAAGGAACTGTGAATTAATATGTTTTAAATGTAATTAAAATGGACATTTAGGGGTGGAATGTGAAGAAAAAGTAAGTAAGATAGAGTTAGAAAATGGTAGAGACTTTAGTACATCAAACTCACAATAATGTACATGTATAGAAAGGGTTAAACATGGTGGATGCACAAATAGAGCAAGAAGAAACAAGTACACTAGACAGAGGTCAAGAGTTAAAAGTAATAAAGAGTGAAGGATTTAATATAGATAAATGTGAGGAAGAAGAGTCAGGGTCAAGTGATAATGAAGATTTAAAATGGAATTTAGTTAAACAAAAAATAAATTATATTGGTATAAGGGTGTGGGAGAGAAAAAGAAAAATTACAGAAGGGTTTAAGAAAGAAAAAAGAAAGGAAAAGGTTGAATATGTTTGCAATAAGACAATATAACTTGTACAATCTTAACACTAAATCTTCATAGCTTTAAAAAGTTAGTAAGAAAAATAAGGATTTTTGAGTGGTGTAAAAAGCAGGAACGTTATATTATTATAATAAAAAAATAGATTTTTAACCAAGAAGAAAGACATCAAATTGAAGTTTGGTGGGGAAAAATGTAATTTAGAATTTAGGGAGAGAGAGAGAGACTAGTTCAGGGATACTCATTCTCTATAAAGATACAATAAAAGTCTTAATATTACATTTGTTATAGTGGGTAGAACAACAATTGTTGATATAAAATGGAGAAGATCATATTTTTAGAATTATTGCAATGTATCCATATGCGACAATGAGAGAGAGAGAGAGAGAGAGAGAGAGAGAAGAGATGTTTAGAAACATTATTCAATATGTGACTATAAATATGGAAATAATTGTAGTAGATTTTAATTGTAATTTAAGACAACAGAAAAAGAAAGATATGATCTTAAAGCAGTGTTAGATATTATAAAATATGGGCAATTAAAGATTTATTAGAAAAGTATGTGGACATAAAGTAGAGGAGAAAAAATAACTGAAATAGACTATTTTTATTTCAACAGATTTATTAATAGAAACAAATGAACCAGCCAGATACTGCGGCACCATGTATATTAATAGTAGAATAAGGTGTTTTGATGACAGATTTTTTAGCTCATGGGCAATCTGGATTGTGTTAAAAGGAAATTCTGAGTATATAAGAATATGGAAGGGTTTTAAAATAATAAATGAGGTGAAATGGGGTGATAAAAGGAAAAAGGAAAGCTGATATACTGAAGTTATGGCAAGATCATGTGGAAATGACAGAATTTTATAAGGATTTGTCTGAATGGTGGTTTTATTTTAAACAGAAGTATAAAAAGAGTTATATAATCTGGAAAAAAAAGAAAAATAAAAGGAGAAAAAATAAATTATAAGAAGTTAATTAATGATACTATTGATAGTTTAGAAAACAATGAAACTTTTTTTTTTATTAAAGAACAAGAGTTATATGAATTAAATAAGATAAAATAGAAAATTTATTGTATAAGCAAAGATATTTTGTGCAGGGGAAAAAAGAGGAAATTACACCATACTTGAGTAAAATAATTAAAGAGAATAATAGTATTATGAGAAAAATTAAAGGCACATTAGGTATAATACATAATACACAAGAGAAAAGTATGGAAATTGTAAAAGAATATATTAAAACATCTTTTAAAGGACAGATAAAAAACAATAAGAAATGGAAAGTAGGTTCTTTTTCTGATAAAGATAACATGGATCTGGAAAATAGAACGTTGATAGAGCAATTAGAAAATGTATCAAAAGTAATTAACCTAGAATTGGCAGCAGGTCCGGACAGAATAGAATATGGGATGTATAAGAATATGACATTAGATCAAAAAATATATTTTAACGGTATTAAATGAATGGGTAGAGAGGATTTCTTGATAAAGAGTTATGTAGTGGTATAATTAAATTTATATGGAAAAAAAGGTGGCAGATGTGAGATACAGAATTGGAGACCAGTATTACTAAATAACATAGACTATAAAATATATATATATATATATATATATATATATATATATATATATATATATATATGGTATAAAAATGGAAAAGAGTTTAAGAATTGTTATTGATAATTAGGGAATTAGTAGATGATATATAGAAATGTTCAAAGCAAAAATAATGGTAGAGGATTTAAATGAAGCTTTTGATTCAATTCAG
The DNA here is from genome assembly GCF_019279795.1 of Protopterus annectens. Taxonomy (NCBI): domain Eukaryota; kingdom Metazoa; phylum Chordata; order Ceratodontiformes; family Protopteridae; genus Protopterus; species Protopterus annectens. The sequence goes on along the minus strand of NC_056733.1, from coordinate 247,961,986 downwards.
GATAATGTATTATGGGAAATATTTGAAGTCTATAAGTGAAAAAATAAAAAAGGTTTGTGTTACAGCATATATGGTTAATATAGTTAAGGCATTAGTAAACTGTTTTTTAAGTGAAGATATATTGCTTGAAAAAGGTATAAGACATAGGTGTCCATTGAGTGGTATATTTGTGTTAGTAATGAATTTGATTTGAATATATGTTAATAAAGAAATGGGAAACATGATTTATATTTCTAATGAAGAGATAAAGACGCCAATTTTGCCAACATATACAGATGATATTATTATTGTTGCAAAAGATAGGAAAGGAATGCATATAGTGATAAATTACTTACATGAATACATACAAGTAATAGGATTTTCCATAAATAAAGAGAAAAGTTAAGGATTTGGTTTTGAAGGTATGCTAGGAGGCATTAAATTTAATATGACAAAGATACTTGGAATAGGTTTCGGGAAACAAGATAATACAGACATGATATGGAAAGAAAAATTAGAAGAAATGACTTGCCATTTTTGGAATTCTTTCAGATTATTGTTTAAAAAATGTATTTAATAAACTCAATTTTACTGTCTAGAATTCCTTATTTAGTGAGTGTTTTCAGTATTCCTTTAATATATGAGAAGGAAGTGTGAAATATATTTTTCTTTTATTTGGGGTTCTAGATTGAACCCAGTTAAAAGGGGGTTTGTATGTTAAAAGGAGGAATGAGATCTAGGTTTGATAAATCCAATAGTTTATACAGTGTCTTTACATGTATATAGAGGAATTAAATGATTAAAGAAAAAGGATGTTTCCTTATTAACACAGATATTAAGATTGAAACATTAAACAGAGTGGTCAAATCTTTTGAATTTTAAAAGAAAGACAGCAAGTCATAATAATGAAATAAAAATTATCAAGATAAAATCATACATTGGAAAATAAATATTAACAAGATTGAAAATGAGAGGAAATGGCATAATAATAATATGGAAATATATTTTTGCATATATCTATGGAAAGAGTTGCATAAAAAATGCAATTAAAGTAAGAATAGGAAGATGTAAAGATATGTTGCAGCATCAAGATTTCCTATGGAGTCAGAAAATACAAAAATTACCAGTGAAAGTGAATATGCCCTGCAAAAGTAAAAATTGCCTTCATTGCAATGAATTTGAAACTAGTGACCATGTTTTTTAGGGTGTAGAAGATTTCAAACTTTATGGAAGCTGACCATGGATTGGAACTATTTGGAGGGTTTCACAGAAGTAAATAAATTAAAAATGGATATGATTGAATTTGGATATTATAATAAGGTAAATAGAAATTATGTAAAACGACTTAATAAAAATGTTTTGTATAATATGATTGATTTGGAATCAAAGAGTGAGGGAAATCATGTTTATTGAAAGGTGGAATTTAGCTACAATGTTAAAGAAATAAGGTTTTGGTTATGGAAGTTAGAGTGGGGTGTCAGATAGTATGAAATTATCAGTGTTTTTCTTTTTTAAAAGATAGTAATATGAAGTAATTTTCTTTGTGTAGAAATTGCAAATAATGTGTGTACTGTATATGATGTAAATTATGCATATGGAATGTAAATAAGTATTATTTTAAAATAAACAACCCTTACTCTTTGGAGCTACTTGATGGGGGCAGAAGGTTCCTACAGCAGCAAGGGAGAGGCCTAAGGGAAGCAGCAGCATGTAGAAGGAGATAAAAGCTATGGAGAGTATGGAGGTGGAAATGAGAATATGAAGAAATATTTGTTTGATATGGAGCTTCAGAATGTAGAGCATGAGAAAATATATAGAAATGTATTAGAGAATTTAGAGAATAATACAAGAGAGTATTCTGATATAGAAAAAGGAATATATAAAATAAGTTGAGAAAAAATTAAGGCTTTACTAGTTAGGCAGATATGTTATTTGCAACGGAGAAAGTAGCTGCTTATTTGGGTAAATTGTAAATGAGGATATTAGTATAACCAGGGAAATGCAAAATGTAAGAGGAGAGGTAAAAAGAACACAAGAACAAATTATGAATATTGTAGTACAGCATGTGGGAAATATGTATGAGTAAAAAGAAAGAAAATATTGGTTTGTCTGCATGGATGTTTAAAGGAAATAGGAATGACCTTGAATAAAGATAAAAGTAAGAGTTTGGGTGATGTGGTGAAAACTAGGGGTGTGTATTTCTCAATGAATGATGTGTCTTTGCCAGGAATACAATTTGGGAAAAAAATTATATAGTCATGCTGCAATTGGATGGTTTGATAAAAGAAATGAAAGAGATATGTCTTCTGTGAAGGATGTATAGATTAGAATTTTGCAAAAAGGTTTAGCTGGTGAATTTGGTATTAATAGGAAAATAGCATAGATCTCAAATGTTTATATGTTCCCAGAAAAAATATGAAAAGCAAATTGTGCAATTGGTGTTTACTTTCATATGGGTTTTCAAGATTAAATCCAGTGAAAAGGGGTGTGTTGTACATGAGTGAAGATGAAATGGGATTGGGTTTACCAAATCCAGTTATTTATTCTACTTTTTTAAACATGAATATAATATTGAAGTTGGTAAATAAAGAGAATGAGAATTTAATAGTGAGATTGTTTAAATATAAGTACAAATTCTGGAGGATGATGAGACTAAGAAAAAGAGAAAAAGAATACTGCATGTAAATAAAGAAAGTAAAAATTATCAAGAAAAAATACTAACATGGGTAATACAATTTGATGACATTGCAAAAGATAAAATAATGTGGTATAGTAACATGATGAAACAATATTATGTAAATCCATGGGACAATTTACCAGAAGAAGTCATTAAAGTAGGGAAAAAGTAAGTAGTGCATCAAGAAGTAAAGAGTTAGGATTTCCTATGGAGACTGGTAATAAGTAAGTTACCAGTAAAGTGGAATATGCTTTATAAAAAGAAAGTTGAAAGTGTTTTTATTTTGTGGGGAGGAGTAAAAGAGTGGTGAAACTCTGGAAGACATTGTATAAAGAAATTTTTTTGAGAATATTAATGACAATAAAGAATATAGATATGAATATAATTGCATATGGCTATTATAAGAATATGAAGAAAGAATATATGAGAAGTGTACATAATTTATTTTATATAATATGGAGTATTTTGAATGAAAGTGAGAATGGCATTTTGTTTAATGGAAAATGGAATTTGGCAGATATACTGAGAAAAAGCAGATTGTGGTTGTGGAAGAAGGAGTGGGGTCAATCATGGGAGAATAATAATGAGGATATTATAAGAAAAATGATAAACAGTAAAAAAATGTGTGTGTGTATATGTATATCTATGGGTCTGTTTTGCATTACTGAAATTACACTTTACTGAACTTTAAAACAACAAAACAACTACCTTGAAAACCTACTTTAATGAATGGTCACGTCACTGGAATTTTAATACGGGAATGGAGGCATAACACAAAGCTCTATCTGTATGTATGCTAACACATATGTGCTAGATTATGGTTCAGGTTCTAGTAAAGGGGGTAGTTTGGGAACTAGAGTCAGATGACCAGATGTATGTGATTTCAATCCAGCACTGAAATGATGTTTTAATACTAGATGAGACAGAAGTTTCAGAGGAGTCTGTTTTTTGAAACTTGACAAAGAAGGATCATTCACCCACATCATCTTGCCTTGCTCTAGTAAGTGAACTAGGGAACAGTAATTTTTTAATCAGTCAGGAAAATATAGTGAGATTAGTTAAGTATTATTTTTTCTGTATTTGTGTGAACCTTTCCATATGTTTTATTTTTAATTTTTCTAGTGATTTAAACTCTGATGTTTATTGTAAATAGATATTTAGTATTTTCCTGTTTCTTTATTATTTATTATTAAATATATTTAAGCTTTTCATTGTGGCTGTTTTTTTATAAAATATTTTAACCTTTAAGAGTACTTATGTTTATTTGGTGACACTGTGGCCACTCCTGAAAGCCTTGCTGCATTGGTCAAACATTACCATTAGTATTAGTAGTAATTTCACTAAGTATAGTCGGGTACCTTGGTAAGAACCTAAAAGTAGCTGGCTGGTGACAGTGAATCTACCTTATAGTCTGGATGGGGGGGTGCTTAGCTGGTAAAGCTGTGCCAGGCTTTCTCAGATGTGTGCATGTGTGTGTGAAAACCTAATCTCAAAGAGTGTGTGTGTCAGCTACTTGGAGCAGGGACACAGAGCACTGGTTTCACAGAGAGGGTGGTGGAGGACTTGGCTTGGAATACTTGGCTGAGGACTCAACTCTACAGCTGTGGTCAGTGTAGAGTCTTATTTGGAGCCTGGTGAAAGAGAGGAAAACCCAGCCCCATGACAGGAGTGTGTTCCCTGTGTGCTCCTGATGGGAATTGTGCTTGGTGTAGAGAGCTGCATCTGGAAATACTGTATCTATTTTTGTTCCAAATGAAAATCCTTCACTGGTGTCTGCAGTGAGGATTGTGACTCCTTGATCACCCCCAGAGCAGGGATGTCACACATGCATCTGGTGTAACAACTTGATTGGTGTTCCGCACCATCAGACAGTTATATATATTCCACAGAAAGTATACTTAGGTATAGCCAATAAGCTGTGTAACAGTGCACTGTAACAAAGGTGGTATATTTAAGTTACACATCACTGGAAGATGTGTAGGGAGGTACATGAAGAAGGGTGCATTGTACACAGATGTTGGTGTGATGAAGGCTGGGAACCATGAAGTTATTATGACCTCTGATGTGCATGTCCTGCACATACACAGTATTTGTGTTACATTCAAAAGAGTAGTCAGCACTGTGACCACATGCTGGTGGATGTACCACTTACCCTCTACCCCAGGACATAGGTCACATACCTATTGGTCTGATTATAGGATATAATGTTCACATTATAATTCAGAGGTGTGTCTATTTTATGATTCAACAAATCCATCCATGTTTCTTGTCAGGTGTTATGGGTGTGGCAGCAGTTTTTGGTCTGTGCTGATACTCTCTGTATTATACTAAAATCACAGTTAGTGTCAATGATTGCCCACAAGCTGTAGTCCTTCAGACATCTGTTTGGACACAGCATGTATATGTCATCTGTGATGTTCATCACTTAACTAATGGGCAGGAAAGGGCCTAGCAGACACCCCTGATGTATTGACCTGATCACTGGACCTGAGATACATGTCATGTCACACATGTCAGCATAGTGAGATGCCATGTATGTCATACACTGGTCTACCCATTTGGTGATATAGCTGTTTATGGCCACATATGACAATGCTGATTGAATACCTCAGTATGGATTTGTGTCAAATGCCTGACCTGTTCAAGTTCCACAAGATGATACTGTTGTCATTCTACATGCCCTCAATGACCTTTTTCAGGATATCTAGCAGATATAACGGACCTGATGTAGCATTAATAGCTCACACAGGTCTGTTGCACACACCTGGAATATTACTAGTGTACATGTAAAAGAGGTCCATGATGACATGTTGGTGTACTTCACAGTTGGGGAGAGTCTCTATACATGCATGCAGCAGGTGCTGTCCCCCCAGCTCAGGTGGATGCATGCTGATGTACATCCTTGTATGGAAACATAGGCCATGTGGAGGGTGTGTTGAACTGTGCATTCAATTGTATCAGGAAGGTGTATGTGCTAAGTCATGCCATAGGTGATCTGTAATGTTGTCACAGCCTATAGATTCCATGTGATAGGCCTGGATGAAGATAAGACATTGCATACTGCCTATTTTGATCTGGCCTATGGTTTTGACACAATCACACATGCAGATCACATTGAGAAAACCCCAAGTTGGGGATTAAACCTTACAGCAGTTGATAGGTAACCAAATGGCCCACTGAACGAACACATCATGTGAAAGTTGGTGAATCAACCTGTACCAATAGAGCTATCACCACTGACAAACCTTAGGGGTCAGTGCTTGGCCCTTCATTGTTTGAACTGTATTTCTCGATAGTTCCAGCTAAAGTATGTATGCTGGGTCATGCATATTGTGTGCAATCACTGAGTCCAACAAAGGTCTATATTATGTGATCAAAGAGTCTCTTCTTCGAACACATAGTAATCGACACATATACAGCGAACATTGTAAACCTTGAATGGCCACATCCATGAATTCTTTCTTCGGGAAAAATTAATGTGGCCGTAAAATAAGAAAACAAACACTAAAAACACTAATCAAGTGGGGGGCTTCACCCCCACACCCCTCAATGTGGGGGCTCTGCCCCCACACTCCCCCTAACTAAATATACCAACAACAAGATAGCTCTACATTGAAGAAAAGGGCAATTCTCGATAACGGCCAATTGAATTTTTTCCTGAAGAAAAATTTGCGGTTTATAACATTTGCTGTATATTTGTCAATAATAGTATGTTTGAAAAATAGGCTCTTCGATCACATAATATAGACCCATCCACCAATGGTCATAACGTAGTACTGGAAGTGCTAACACACATAATAGAATTGTGACAAAGGCACACAATATACAAATAAATGCAGAAAAGAAGTGTGTTTTTAATGTTGTCTGTCTGAAAAGTGGAGTTCCATGTTAATCACATCATTGGCAACAGTCCTGTTATGCAGAAACCCAGGGATGCAAGCACTGGGAACACATGTAGATAACAATCTGATCTTTGACCACCAAGTGTCCACACTGCTATTGAAAGCCTGTGTTCTCCATATCATAAGTCATGCTATCATATTGAGATCTTAGGAGTGTATGACAGCACTGTAGTCAAACCTCATTATGACACTAATACATATAATGCTGTTTTTTACATGCACCTCACCAGACACATGCAGCAGCTGGAGAGACCATAGGCCTTCTCAGCAAGATGACACAGGGCCTACAAACCATGCCATGATGTATGTGGATAGATTGAAAGCTCTGTCACTATAATCTTTATGGTATAGGCTGAGGTGACTGCTGCCTGGCCTCCAGGCCAGTCTCTGACCCTGCCTGGTGGGAGGAAAGCATATCCAAAAATGTGATATAGCTGATGACAGTGCCAGTGTCTGCTGAGGAGAATATACCAGTGTCCTACATGCTGGTGTAATATGCTCTCTGTAATGTCAAGCAGCAGCTCACACACACACACACACACACACACACACACACACACACACACACACACACACACACCTGACTGCAGTGAGAATAAAACCCTTACATAATTACACAGACTATAGAACACAGTACTCCATGCAAGCGCCACAGTTCAAGTCCAACTTGGAGTGCTTCAGACAACACTTTATAGTTGATGACATCAGCAGTGTCTGTTGAGGAGAAGATAACAGTGTCCCACATGCTGGTGTAAAATGCTCTCTATAATGTCAAGCAGCAGCTCACACACACACACACACACACACACACACACACACACACACACACACACACACACACACACTTGCCTGCAGTGAGAACAGAGCCCCTACCTAATTACACAGACTACAAAACAACACAGTACTGTATGCAAGATCCAGAGCTCAAGTCTGCCTTGAAGTGTGTCAGACAACACTTTATAGCTGATGAGAAGATAACAGTGTCCCACATGCTGGTGTAAATTGCTGTCTGTAATGTCAATCAATGCCTGACACACACACACAGACACACACAGACTTGACTGCAGTGAGAATAGAACCCCTACCTAAGTGATTATAGAACACAGTACTGAATGCAACTGCCCATGGCACAAGTCTGACTTATACAAGAGTGCAGGTGAACTTGTAGTAGATGACATCAGCAGGCCATGTGGGAGATAAGAGATTGGGGGCCTGTATAACATGGATGTGTAGGCATGTGCAAGTATCAAAATACTGTCATTGCATGGCATTGGAGCTGTAACTGTGGGATACATACCTTTGCTCTGCTTTCTAAACACACACACACCAAGTTCATAGGATCATAGGATGTTACTAGGCTAATGGCCATGAGGCCCTTTCAAGCCTAGCCAAGAATTATGACATATTCCCAAAGTTAGCACCTGCCCCCCCCCCGACAATCAGGGATGCAGATGGGATCCCAGTGGTAAGTTTTCTATTTCCCTCCAATCATCCAGGTTACGCTTAAATGAGGGCAGAGGGGTGCTCTGCTTCACATGAAGAGGGAGTCTGTTCCACAGATGGGGGAGTCTCTGGGACACAAATCTTTCCTGTAAGCAGATCTTATTAATGTTGCAGGCTAGGTTTAGGTCTTTAGTATGCATCACATGTGTGTAGCATTTCCAGTAGGGCAGGGTCCGAGATGGCCCTAAAAGTCAGACAGAGGTCTCCTCTGAGTAGTCTATATGAGACCAAGCAGAGTGAGAGAGACTTCAACCTGTCCACATAGGATAGGTGCTGGAGTTCCTGGATTCTTCTGGTCAGGAGCCTTTGCAATCCTTCCAGCTGCCACAAGTGCCTAGTGAGGTACATACCAAAGGGGGAATTGTACTCAATAACTGGCCTGATAAGGGAAGAGTACAGTAAGGCTTATGGGCTGATAGTTACCTACATCTGTGGTTGCACTATCTTTGTGTAATGAAATAACAGTAGCCATCCTCCATTCGGTAGGTACATAGCCAGTGCATAAGCTGTGGTTGAAAAGGGTGCCTAAGGTGTAGTGAGTTTTATTGACTGCAGTGAGAACAGATCTCCTACCTATCTAACTACACAGGCTACAGAATACTGTACTGTATGCAAGTGCCAAAGCACAATCTGATATATACAAGAGTGCAGGTGAATTATAGTAGATGACATTAGCAAGCCATGTGGGGGACAACAGGTTGTGAGGCCTGCATAGACACACATAGCTTCACAGGTTCATATGAGGCTACTAGTCTAATAGCAATAGGGTGTTTAGAGGCCTAGCTGTGTAACAACACAAGCACCCTTACTAAGCATAGTTAAATGGTCATTTTTAATAGACCGAGTCAGTGAGCAGCACCAAATGGTCCTGTCCATGAGGGTCATAGGTGCCAGCCCAGAGGTGACTTTACGAACACCCAACCAGTAGTCAAGGTTGCACTTGGACAGGGTCATTGAGGAGCAGTGCTTCACACACAGTAGGAGCCTATTACAGAGGAGTGTGAATTGTTGTGGTATATATTTGTCTCCCGAGCATGTTCTGTTTATGTCACAAGCTAGATTGAGAACCCTGGGCCAAATTATTCTTGCCCCATTTGAATTGAAGATGTCAATCATTCTCAGAAGGGCAGGATCTGAGATTGCTCTGCAGGGCAGCCATAGGTCACCCTTCAGCCTGCATGATACCAAGTACAGTGACAGGTATGTCAGTCTTTCCACGTATGTTATGTTTGGAGGCCTGGGAGTCGCCCTGGTACAACCCTGTGTGCTCTCCAATAGCTGCAGGTGTCTGCTGAGGTACAGTCAGATGTCACCATTGTACTCCATTATTGGTGTGATAAGGGTGGAGTACAGCAGAGGTATGACTACCGTGGTCCTGAATGTGATGTCCATATGTATGATGTGCACAATGCAGATTGTGTGTGTCACCACTGTGGGCACATAGTGATGAAAGTGTAGATTGCTATCAACATGTGTTCCCAAGTTTCACAACACTGTGTCTGAGCTTAGGGGGGTGCTATATATATCATAATTAGCAGGCATACTTCATTGACAAAGATGACAAGGGGTCATTGTATGCTTTAAAGTTCAGTCCATGAGTTTGGCAACAATCATCACTCTGTGTCAGACCCTTCTGTGTTATGTTACCATCATTGGGGAACTCTATATGAGTGTGTCCAGTTAACAGTCATCTGCAAACTTGGTAAACCACAAGCCATTTACTATTGCCTGTGCTTCAGAAAAGTATACAGTTCTAGGAGCAGCATAGATCCTTGTGGTATTCCACTGGTGAGTGGGCTAGTGGTGGAGGTGCAGTCCCCAACTTTGACAGTATGTGTTCTGTTACTGAGTCAGTTGGCTATCCATCTAGTACTGTACGACCTAATTCCCAGATGGGAAATTTTTACTATGTGACATGAATGGGGGATAGTGTCAAAGGCCTTGGATAACTCAACATAGGGGTTATATCCTGTTATCCCTCATCCAGGTCTTTTGGGTCAGTATCCAAGAGGTCCACAAGGGTCAGTAAGCAAGATCTACCCTGGACAAAACCAAAATGGGTAGGGTCAAGTGTGGTGAAGGTCACCTATGTCCCTGTGGCTATGGTCCATGCTAATTCCCACACTAGCCTTGTAGATAAAGCTTTTTAGGCATATGGGTCAATAGTTGTAGTTCTGCATGTTACCAGATTGATATGCATTGCATAGCACACAAGATTGTATATTACATTTTGTAGTGTGATTGATATATGTATGGAAAAATTACTGAGACCCCAGGGATATAGTGCTTGGGGGGGGGGTGCCAACACATGGATGTATTTTAAATATATGACATATAGTTAGAGAGGCCATCAGTTTGTAATGTTTCTACATTTAATTTTATGCTATACAAAGGAAATGGACAGTAAGCACCAGTAATGTAGCATAAAACATACATTTCCATAGTGCAATGAGCAGTGGGTTTAAGTGATGGTTACCAAAGTGCATACACATGCAAGATACACATGTTTGCATGTAGCTAAGCAGTGTGCAAATGGAAGCCACATTGCTAAAGTCTTACAGTTAGTATTGAGTCTATGACATATACCTGCTGCTTAACTGACTTTATGGCAGCATGTGTTAATGCATGAAAACATTCCTTTTTTTGGGCCAGATGGTACTGAATTTGAATACAAGTGTATGTCATACTTTAAAATACTTTTCATTACAGAGTGATAATGCAATGACATGAATTGTTTAAATGAGATGTGTCGCTGTCTGTTGGCATAGTGCAACAGTGTTAAACGTCATTGCACGGGAGTAACCACACCTGTTTGCCACCACTCACTGTTGGTGCACAATGAGCACCTTTGCGCAAACATGGAGCCCAAAAAGTGAAGGAGTTCATTGCTTTTCCATCATTACTAAAGTCTGACAGTTAGTACTGAGTCTCTGAAATACACCTGCTACTTAACTGACTCTGTGACAGCACATGTTAATGCAGTTAATAAAGAGATACATTCCTTTTTGGAGCCAGATGGTATTGGCTTTGAATACAACTGTATTTAATACTTTTAACTACTTTTTGCATTACCGTTGCTGCGCATTGGTGCGTGATGTGCACCATCTCGCAATAATTTATTAAAGAAAAGAAATGGGGAAGATAGGACAGTGATGAGATGGCAGCAAGCAGGGGGAAGAACAAATGGAAAGCAGTAAAGGAATATATAGGAGGGAGGTAGGAAAGAACCATAGCTATCCATTTCTTCAACAGTAAAAACTGATACTATATGCAGGATTTGGACTGTCACCGTCCGAGAGAGATAGAGAAGTGAACATAACACAATCATGTTGTATAGCCAATTGGACTGAATCAAGCATGTTAAGAAGAAGCATGTGTGAAATGGAGAGTTATGTATGGGGCAATATTTTTGGGGGGGACAGGTGCCCATTTTTTTTTTTTTTTGAGAGAGAGAGAGAGAAATGTTGGGGAAGAGCTGTAGGTATGCCTGGTCTGGTAAGTTGGGTAGGCATGGAAGCAAATACAGACAGACAAGACAAACAAGATAAGAGACAGGGATGGTAACGGAAACAAGAGGTCAGTGGACAACATGGTTGGGGTGAGGTTGGGGGCATCCAGAACCCATAATCGTCAGGCTGGGTAACAGTGAGAATCGAGTCCTTACCCACAGGAGTATCATCACTGTCACCTCACTCTGCCACTGGCTGGAGCTCTTGATGTCTCCTTCTCCTCCTCCTGGTACTATGTACAATGAGGGAGAGCAGCCTCTCCAGCCAGCATAGGTGTGAACCAGTAGTGTGCCACACAACCCCATGGACCATCCCTGGCAACTTGGTGCAGGTAATAAACTCACCACCTCTGCCACTGCTCCCGGAGGGAACCACTGGGGCAGGGCTACCTGTGGGGGCAAGTAGTGCAGAGGTAGCAGAGGTGCCAGGTTGGCTCCCAGACATGCTGGGCAATGGTGCCAGGGCCAGTGGAGTAGGGCAAGCAGATCCTGTGGGGCAGGCCTACCCGCTGTGCTGAGGAGAATTTAGTGGTGTGGTACACATGGATGACATGGACTCATATTGATGACATAATAAAATAAAACAAAAATGAAAAAAAAAATAAAAACAAAGTTAAAAATAAAATAAAAAATGAGAGATAATGGTTGGGGTGAGAGACAAAAAAGAGATAATATTAGTACCTTCATATTTAACATACAATGCATTAATACAATTATTTGACTCTATTATCTTAACCTTTACTCTTAAGACTACCACTTCCTAAAAGATAACTTTTACTTTTAAGACTACTAGCTCCTAAAAGGTGCACACTATTCCACAGATTGCAGCAAGTACTTCTTGACATGTGCATATATTGCACATATGTATGTTCCAATTACACATATTACAGTTTACACCAGGGCATGTCTGCCACTGGTATAGAGCTTTCACTTTAAACCTTTAAGTTACACATAATTGAAGAATTAACAGTACTGTATAGTTGGGAAGTGTGGTATTTGAACCCAAAATCTCTGACTAAAGTCTAATATCACACTCTTGGTTTGTGCTGCAAACTAATGCATGCATACTTGCTTTTAAAGTTGAGATATGCTTGCTCAATTTGGTACAACTCTATAAAATACTAAAAATGCTATCTTTAATTTTAAAGCTACAATAACACTACTCTTCTGCTGCATACATATCACATGTTTCCCTCATCCTTGCCAGTCTAGTACCATGGGTTCTTACATTAACCTCCCTTTCCATGGCAGCTGTAGAAAAAATAGAACAGAATACCATTATAAATACCAGCCATGCCTATATTTAGCTTTTAAAAGTGTTACAAGTACTCTCTGTAGTTGATACTTACACATCTATGGGATGTCCTGAGTCCTAAATTCCTTGATCCAAGCATCAAGGGTATCCATCTTCCTCTGATGTAGGTAACTAAAGTGATGCCTACGTTGGCCACCAGTGTGTGGGATACCAGTGGCACTGGATGTAGCCTAAGCCAAACTATCCCAAGCTTCAGATTTATACTGGGAGCCAGAATAATCCCCCTGCAACAGCCTGGCATGGTGGTGTTTAACTAGGAGTTAAATAAAAATCTTGGCCTCCTGGACAAACCATCTCTGTACCCTAAGTGGCACACCTCTCTGCTCATGCCTGCAATGTCTACCATGGATCTGGAGGAATGGACACCGATGGTTTCCTGACAGTTTCAGTTATTGTGTTTACTGGGAGTGTGCACACTGTTTGAAAATTTTGTGCACCGTTTACCATTGTGCAAACACAGTGCTTGGCAGTACGCACCTCCAAGCACTGTGTTTGTGCAATGGTAAGCAGTGCACAACAGTGGAAAGCAGTAATAAATTACATTATTGGATGTTGTTTATGTGTGTTAGGCAAATGTGAAGGCCATGGCAGTCCAGATAGCAGAAACATACTTACAGAAATATAATACTCATTATACCCACATCCATACAGTTCATAATAATGTGATAATACATAATGGGAAGTGGAGTAAAAGTAAAAGTGTATGTAATAAGCTGTGTTTGAACCCAGGACCATATCTATGGCAGTCCTACAATTACACCTGCTGCCACAAGAGGGTTGAGAAAACACTTGTCTGCGTTGCAGTTCATTGCTATAAACTGCAATGTCACAACAGTAAAACAAAGTTTGCACACCCTCTGCTAGAACCCAGGGCTATCTGTACTTCAGCCATACACTTATACCTGCTGCCACATGACTAGTTACATGACATTTCCTATTTTACTAATCATTCTGAATGTTTCACTGTTAACCACAGTGCAACATTGCTTAGCAGGTTTGCGAGAGGACCAATAGTATTAATTGAATGCCTCTGGTTTCTGTCTTTTGGCTGTCTGAGTCCTGTCTGCTTCTTGGGTGGGCCAGTTTGCACACTGCCTGCATTTTGCCCCAACTGGATAAGCACAGCCAAACCTATCATTAATTTTTCTCCATATCCCATGTTTGTGCTAAGCAGCGGATCACATTGCGCAAACATTGGCAAATTAAAAAAAAAGAGAGAGAGAGGAAAAGGTGTGGCAATTGAAATGAGGAAAAGCAACCTATGACATGCACGCTAGAAAATGTTAGCATACATGAGATATTACTGCATAGGTCTGGATTTGAACTCTCATTTCAGTGTACCTTCAGAACACAGGATGGGTGCCTTATCCCTCTTGGCCACACAAACAGTTTTGCAGCAAAGAACTTAACTCAATATGCACACAACCAACTGCAACAGCATCTGCAGTGATATCAAAGTATACACTTATTATTTGTACATTTAGTAGTTTGGATGTAGTGCACCTAGTGATCACACAACCTGTTATGATTATTGCTTGCAAATATACAGCTCTGCCTTACCTATCTGTTTTCATTGTCCTTTCTTCTTTATCTGAGTGGTAATCTGAAACATGCAATGTGTAAGCCATTCTATATCATTGGCCTTAAAACGTGTGAGGATATAAAGAATAAATAATATCATATGCAGTTGCCAACAAATGAAGAGCAGGTGGGATGTTAATGCACACAACATGTGACTTGCATCTTACTTAAATTTCCAGCCTTACATCTAATACTTTGTAGCTCTAAACTGACATACCCAGTGGAAGAAAGGGAGCCTGCAGTGCTGTTGTGTTTTCCTTCTCCCAACCACTAATCATTTACATGTGCAACCCATTAAAAACAAACACTGAGTGAGTGCCTGCACTATGCTTACATCTCCTACATGGATCCAAGTTTTTGAGATTCAGCAATTCTAATGAGTTCACACCTCATTTGCATATTCACCATGCTAACAGCCCTGAATCTACACCATATTAAAAGGCAACCGTGTAGCTAGGCAAATTGATGGTGAGGAGAGTGGTATATGTTTGGAAGACTGCAAAACCCCTTTTCCTTCAGGATATATCTGTACAGAGGAATACTGAACTTCAGAAGATAAGCTTCCATTTTGTTACCTACATACTGCATATGCTGGAATGTATTTAAGAAAAATCAGAAGCAAAGGCTTTTATAGTTTTATTTGTTGCATTAGTTAGAAGTGTACGGATGACATGGGCATGTTTGTCAAGCCATTTCAGATGTATACATGATTGCCAATACATGAAAATGGAATGCTGTGCAATAAATATGTAAAATGTTTCAGGGACAGGTCCTTTGATAGCACTTTTACCATTTCAAAGATGGTTTGGTAACAAAATGGGTCATTTTCCTGTTGTTTTGGGTGGGGGAAGCAATGCTGAGTTGTTATTATTATGACGCAAAAAAAGGATATGTCACTTTTCTTACTCTCCTTGTTTTGCATCCTGCCTATTGTTAGTTTGTCACATCTCTAGACCGTTTTATGTTTCTCCAGTGGGTAATACTGAGTGGCTACCTTTTCTGTTTTATCTGGAAACAGTTATTTTGTAGTTATGTGATACTTATGTGTATTATCCTTCTGTTGTCTTTTCAGGACATCTACGAGTGTGCCACCCAGGCATGTCAATCCACTGAGACCCCTCTTCACCAATGCCGAGAACCAAGTGATCGTAGATGGCTTTAGGCAATATGGTGCTTTTCTGCTGGAAAGGGGATGGGGAGATATGGCATGTAGGATGCGAATATGGTGGAAGATTGTGGATGATGTCAGTGCTGTGGGTGACCACAGCAGGACATACAAGCATGTGTGCCACAGGGCCACTGACATGATCACATCTGCATGGAGGAGAGCAGCTGAAGTGGGCCATGACCAGATAGTTACCAGGGGAGGGCCTGCTAGAAAACCACCACTAACCCCCAATGAAGAGTTCCTGGCCAATATTAGTGAGCCAAACAGCTCCCAGGAGAGTGCAATACAGCATGCCCTAGATGTCAGAAAAACAGTTTCTGAGACAACAAGCACATCCCAAGAGGAGCTTCCAGGTAGGCTTTGCTATTCGAACAGTTGAACACTGTTGTATAGTAAAACAATTAAAATCAATAAGTTAATTCTATGTCACATGTCTTTTTTGTGGGGGGGGGTTGAAGATTGCTACAGTTATAAGCTTAGGTTAGAGTTGTCAGACACATTCTTGTTGAAATTATAGTTAATGGGCATATAAAGGGGTAAATGTATTACCCCCTGTGTTACTGTTAATTGTGATGATGTTGCCCTTACCTCTTGCTTAACTTCTTCCAGGACCATCTGGACTACAGAGAGGTATCTCATATGCAGATGGTAAGGCAAACATTTTTATGTCAGTATTGCTGAGCAATTTAAAGAAATATTGTAGTGTGTGATGTTGATCTCAGGCCTGTTGTGTGTATTGTTGTAATGTCTGTAATAGTGGTAGCACTGTTAGTTTGTTAGCATATATTGCACTATAGTAGTGCAAGTATTACTTTATTCCTGTGTTTCTTGCTTTTTATCACAGGTGATCATGACAGTGGGAGTGTAGGCCCTGTGTCACCTGATGTCAGTGTATCAGCAGACTCTGGTGTTGATAGTGGCCAAAGTGAAGCACAGTCGGGGTGCAGAGGTTGAATTTGACACTGAGGTTGACATACAGCCATCCGCTGCATTTCCATCAGACACAGCTAGTAGGCTTACTCCTACCAAGTCCAGTGAGCCCACAGATATTGGACAGGTGGAAGGCGAGGACATTGATCAGGGAAGTGTGGCTACTGTGGCTTCAGTGCTTGTTGAGACTGGTTGTAGCCAAAGTGTGTATGAGATGCCATATAGGAGGATTGATAGGAGTGCTCAGAGAGGGCCTGCTATCCCTCCTCCACCTATTGCAGGTGTCTCTTTCCGTGCCACTCGACGTATGTTTAGGGTTGTCATGGAGGCAGAGGTATGTTCTCATAGGTGCTTCAGACAAGTGCTCAGGGTTGTGGATGTGGCACAGTCTGACATGCGTGACTGCCTCCTCTATGTTGCCAATTCACTGGATCAGATGAATGACAAGTTGGAACGAGGGGTGATGGAAAGTCTGCTGGGAGGGGAATGGCATCCTCATGGGCATAGATCAGCCACATCATCTGCTGTCAGTCAACATGGCTGTACTTGATCATGCTCCCACAGTTGCAGTACTTCCCCTCCTCCAACAGTGAGTGTGCTGTCCACATCCAGATGTGTCAGGTCATGGTCCTAGGTGTCCCTGTGAAGGGAGCTCATCCATCAGTCACATTCAGGCAGCAGCACTGCATCAGACCTTTGGCATGGAGGTGCCAGTGCAACTCCTGGCAGAGTCAGTTCTCATGGTCGGGGATGACAACGATGAACTGCCTCCTCTACCATACATGGATAACACCTGTCTGACTTACCAAGATGTGGAGCCAGCACAGAGCTTGTCTGTGTTCATGCAGACACTCACGCTCCAATTTTCACCTGGAAGACCCCTACAGGCACACACAAAAGTTATTAATTTTGTCTCACTGGCCATGTGTTGGTTTATCCTCATCTGCCTTCATCTCTTTCTTACTCACACACACTCAGTGACATTTTGTGTCAGTCTAAGCTTCCTGCCTCCACCACACAACACCCTGTGCAAGTGATGATAACTGTGCCATATTCCTGTTTTCTGTCTTTTGGATTCAGGGATACAAAACCTTTGTGCTTGATGCTCAGGGTGCACAGCTAACTTAGTGCTTGCATTTGCTGTGTTGAACTTATGACTGTACCTTTGACTTATATTGGCCTTGGGAAGTTAGACAGTTGATAGCATAATCAAAATTTCCCAACCTTATAGTGACTGATTTTGTGAGGGTTGTGAAGTCAGAAACTGCAATATGTATCATTACTTTCTAACTGGTGGTGCTGCGGTAGCGTTGTCACCTCACAGTAAGACGTTGTCCTGTTTGATTCTCAGCTGGAGCGTCTTCTGTGTGGAGTCATGCATGAATGGGCGTACCTTTGTTGAAGGCTGTGCATCAGGGCCGGCAACTCGGCACGCAAAAATCTACTGCCAATCATTAGCGGACCGGAGTTCCGCTGTGGCAACCCCTAACCGGGAAAAGCCGAAAGACACAACAACTTTCTAACTTCTCTCTTTAATCATTTTCCAGTACAAACATATGGTGCTAAACCGAGGGCATGCAGTGATCATCAGTACTTTTGAAAGGTATGATTGCGTGAATCTTTGATGTCTGAGGCCTACTACTTAGTAATGGACACATAAGTCAAATAAGTCTCTGCTGTCACATGTTAAGATAAGTTCTGTACAGATCTCCCACCTTTTACTAGCTTACTGGACCAAGTAATGAAATACAAGGATATGCCACACAGTCATATTATTAAACAATGCACACTAGGTTCAGGACTTGCCTTGTCAATGCAGTTGACACAGTTTTAGTTCGGGGCTAACTCTGTCTGATGCAAGCAGTATGCAGCCAGAAATGGGGAGACAAAGGTTGTGTCCATTGCCTGGCATCAATATTACTATATGCATATGAGTAGGAGGCTGGTTTTAGTCCACTAGTTGGAGACTGAGTGTGCTATGTGTTGTCTCTTAGCCAATGCAAGGGCATACTGAGCATGCCTACGTCTGCCTACACCCACAGCAGCTGGTGGTTTCCCCTGTTACTCCTCATCTGTCTGTGGCTGTGGTGAGCTTGGCCTTGGTGGTGGGATGTGTGTCCCTTCCCCTTGCTGATCCTGCTGAAGCTGTTTTCTCAGGATTATGTTGTGTAGCATGGCACATACTGTGAATATTTCTGTACATGTCCTTGGATTGTACTGCAGGGATCCCCAGATGTATCAAGGCACCGGAACCATGACTTCAGCAGCCCAAACACACACTCTATGATATTTCCTGTTTGAGCATGTGCATATGGCGTTCTTCTGTAGGTGTGTGTACATTTCTGATGAGTGTCATCAGCCACCACTCCGGTGCATAGCCTGCATTCTCCCAGTAAATGCCCCTGTGGGATATCCTCCCTAACAAACATCTAATACACCTGGAAGGTGTGCCAGATATGTGAGTCATGGTAACTGTCAGGATTGCCAGCACACACATTCAGGATTATTCCCTTGGCATTACACATGACTTGGCAGTTGATAGAGTTGTAGCCCTTTCTGTTAATGTAGAACTTACCCTGTTCCCTGGGTGGTGCCTTAATTTCTACATGTGTGAAATCTATGGCACCCAGTACTTCAGGGTAGTGTGCTACACTGTAGAACTCCTGCATATTTCTGGCCTTCTCCTCAGAACTATGGGGAAAATATATGTGGTCACTGGCATGTTAAAGCATAGCATTCAGGAATTGGTGGAGGGTCCTGGATGCTGATGCCTGTCACACCCCCAGCATGTCTCCTGTTGGTCTCTGAAAGGTACCTGTATCTAAGATTCTAAGGGCTACACATTCCTTTGTCTCCACTGGGATGGGTTCCCCTCAGTTGGCCCTGGCTCTGAGTTGAGGACGGCAGAGGTTGCAGAGTTTCTGTAGGGCGTCCCTGTCTATTCTATAGCACTCCACAATTTACACATCATGTAGGTTGCGAAAATTTTAAATGGGGCCTGAAAACTCTTCTCCTTCTCAGCCTAGGCCTATTGGCAGCAGCAGCAGCATTGGCTTCAGCCTGTAACACATACAAATGAAACAGCAGCATTGACCTCCTCATTCATACTTCCATTCTCCTCAACTACCCCTTCCCAGATACTTGCTGCTATTAACCTGTTCCGGTATTTTCTTTCTATCTCAGTTTTCAGCTCCTTCTGATTTCCCTATTTGTTGTCATTACAACTGTCTTATTTGTACTGTTTCATCCCATTTGCCTTCATTTTTGTATTCCATCCCTATCATTTTCTGAAGTTCTTGTTCAGAGTCTGCCTGTAATGCCACATCATCTGTATACAGCAGCTTTGTTGATCTACTCCCTCCAACCTGTTTGCTAATGTAGTCTATCACCAGTAAGAACAGTAGTGGGCTCAGAGCTAAACCATGATGCACACCCACTCCTACTGAAAATCCCTCAGTGAGTCCAAACACTGCTCATACGTGTGTCATTGGGTCTTTATACGCACCCTATGTTAACTCTTCCAGTGTTTCTAGGACTTCAGACCATCACAGGACTGCCCAAATCAGTTTTCTTGGGACATTGTCATATGATTTTTGCAAGCCTAGGAATGACATGTTGGACTCTTTCCTCATCTCTATCTTCTTCTCAACTATCTGTCTCACTGCAAACATCAAGTCAGTTATGCTGCATCCTGATCTGAATCTGAACTGCTCATCCCTCTTCTTACTTTTACCATTCTGAGTATTCATTTATCAATCATCTTCTCTAGAGCTTTCATGGAGTGTGACATGAATTTGACACCTCTATACTGCCCATAGTTGTGAATGCTCCTTTTGTTCTTGTACACTAGTATTAGAATGATTATTCTCCAATCATTTGGGATACAGCTTTCTCTCCATACTGCTATTAGTACCCTCTTGAGACATTTCTCCTCTAACTCACCCAATATCTTAGTCACATCTGCCATGATTTCATCTGAGCCTGCTGCTTTCCCTGACTTCATTTTTCTTAGTGCTGTTTTTACTTCTAGGACTGGCTCCTCTTCTTTTATTGTAGGCTGTATCTGAGGAAACACAGCTTTTGTGGGGTTTTCTTTATTCAGAAGCTGCTGGAAGTACTTCTTTTATCTGCCTTTGATGTCCTGTGGACTGGTTTGAAGGTTGTTGCTGGCATCCCTTATAAATGGTGTCTGATGACTATCTTCTTTATCTTTCTCTCTTTGCCTTGAAACCTGATAGAGCTTCTTTGTGCCATCTCCTGAGTCACTTTTCAGAAGCTGATCGAGTATATCTGATGCCTCACTCTTTGCTATTGCAACTGCTCCCTTAACCTCTTTTGTTAGCCAACAAGTATTTCTTCTTAGCCTGGTACATCTTTTATATCTCCAATTTTATCCTGTACTCCTTTCTTTTGATGACTTCCTGGACTTCTGCATTTCACCACCAGCTTTCCTTATATACCTTATTTCCATACCTTGTTCGGCTGTGTATCTATGCTACAGTCCTCACACACATTGTTTTGAAATGCTGCCATTCTTCTTCACCTCCACCTATTTCTTCCTCTTCCTGAGGTTCTAGAGCCTAGAGTATTTCCTTGAACTCTTGTTCAATGAATCAGCAAAAGTAGCCAATTCCATAGTAAAGGCAATCGGACAGGCAAATGATTACCTGTGTGGGTCTCTGAGTTTTGGCAAAAAAACAGAAGCTCTACTCCTGAATGACCTTCACTGCCAGACAGGGATATAGAAACTAGAGTTCCTGCAAACAGCTGGACCCCAGACCATGTAAGGCATTGAAAGTTAAAATTAAGGTTTTAACAGCTGCTGTTGCTGGCAGAGGCAGCCAGAACTGATCCTACTGCATAAGGATGATATGACTGGTGCACAAGGCAGGTAATGTTGAAGTTGTTAAATCCAAGTTAGAGCTCATTGCAGTAATCTAATCTGGAAGACCTCATTACATGATTCCCTGTGGCAAGGTCCAGTGATGGACTTAATGGCTTGAGCTGGGAGACTTTT